>NW_027043813.1:0-185650 GCF_036013475.1 Columba livia
CAACTGCAGGTAATTCTGTGAAATCAACTTGTATATTTTGGAAGGGTCATAAACTTGGCCTTCAACCTCCTGCAGGCTGCTTCCTAAGTGCCTTTTCATTTACTTTTTTACAAACCACACATCATTCACAAATTTGCTTGGCTATAGTATAAATTCCAGTACACCCATATTTTTATAACACTATGGCACCCATTACTTGTTTTCCTCATTAACTCTCTTGATGTAAAATTGCTAATACCTTCCTCATGGTTTGCTTATTTAACATTTCTCTACCCTCTGGGAGTACGCATTTCCCATTCTGTTCCCTGGCTTCCAACTCTTGGAGGACTTCTTTTTATCTTTCATTGAAAACTGGAATTTCTTGTGGGGCCAGGACCTCGGGCGTGAGATAAAACCTGAAGCAATAAATAAGTTAAGGCTGCTTCTCAGGCCATTTCATCTGCTAACCAACTTCCCCGACACAAAAAGAGTTGCCCCTCTGATGTCCATTAACATGTACTACAGCCACTTCTATTGGTGACATCAGATTCCATAACACTTGTCCAACTAGTTCTTCATGAACCAATTCTTTACCTTTGCTATTAATTAGACCCCATTCTTCCCAAATTTTCCCAAAGGTGTGCACTTCTCCAAATGCGTATCTAGAACCATTACGGATGGTACCTTCTTTTCCTTCTAACATTTGCAGTGCCTGACTGACGGCTTGTGGCTGGCATGTTTGAGCTGACCAGTTATTAGGCAACCTTCCCGTTTCTCTTATTTCACCATTCACACCTTCAACGATGGCACACCCATTGTGTCTCTTCCCCTGAATTACCCTTGAAGACCCATCTATGAAGAGGTGCAGCCCATTGCCACCTCTCCATAGGAAAGCAGCAGGGTTTAATTTCCTGCTTTCTCCCACCAGAAGAGCAGTTGCTGCTGCAGCTTGCACACACTCTGGCCAACCTCGAGACACTGGGTCTAAGAGCTTAGATCAGTGTGCCACTGCTTGTCGCTTCCCCCCCAGCCCACTTGCTGCTGGAGCAGCGTGAGAGGCAGAACAGGCCTCCACTCTGTGCAAGCATTGCTCAACAATAACAAAAACATCTCTGTATTATCAACACTGTTTTAAGCATCAATCAAAAACATAGTCCCATACCAGGTACCACAAAGAAAATTAACTCCAGCCCAGCCAAAACCAACACAAACTTCCAGGTAATACAATATCTTTCAAATTTTCTCCTTGTCACCCCCCAGGCAGTAACTGTGTTTCCACACCCAGAGCCTGTAAAAGGTTTCTCTCTAATATAGAAGCTGGGGAATCTTCCCCTAATATATTCCTTCCCCATACGCTTTTAATTCTTATTATCACAAATAGGAATTTATTCATAATTGTCTCTCCTTCCTCCCTGCTACCCCATTTATTACAACTCCGTCTTCAGTTCTGGATCTTTTTAGGGGAGAATTTAGAAGGGACATGGGAGCTTCTGTTTCTGCTAAAAACTAGACCTCATTACCAATTACCACCATTACTTTACCAATTACATGCTCTTTTCCAATTTAAACGTTTCCCCACAAAAAACAAACAAACAAACAAACAAAAAAAAAAAACACCAATAAAAAAAGCCACCACAACACCAAAAACATTTTCAGCCCCTCTGATTTTCCAAAGTGTATTGAGTTTTCTTCCTTTAGTCATTTCCAACAGTTGCCGCCCTAGGGGTAAATATCCCAGATTTCCACAATAATAGCATCCCATTTTCTCTCATTCTCTCACTTTTTTCACTGACTTTGGTCTAAATCTTCTGCGGTTTTGTTTTGTTTTGTTCTTTTCCCTTCCAGTCTTTCACTTGCAACCAATCAGTCTGCTTCAACTTTTCGCTTCAGTTCCCGACCATCATACACAAACACGACCACACTCAGATTTTTTGCAAATTCTTCCTGCCAACCTGGCACATGCTCTCGGAAATACTTCCGTAGATCCACAAACACACTTGCTACCAGTCCACAAAGCTTTCCAAAAATCTTCCCCAGTCGGTGCTCCCCTGGCTTCTGTCTACATTCCTGCACTTCAGTTCAGTTTACTCTTATCTCCTCAAAAGCTCAAAAGCTTTTATCAGATTTTTAACCACCGTTTGGCAATTATCTCCATTTGTTTGATTATTATCATCTCAATTAGAATCACCTTGGGGCCAGGTAGTCTCCCACTGCCTGTGGGGTTAGTTCCACATTCTTTTAAATGATGTTTCCGGAAAGACCAACTCTCTCAATAACAGGATAACATCGGCTCAGAATGGATTCTAGCCGCTCCCCCCCTCCCCCCCCAAAAAAAAAAAAATTAGAAAATCATGATGCTCATCGATCCCCATCTTCCCTTCAGAGTTTGATTTCCTCACATAATCAAATCCCCAGAGTGCCAGGGGGTGCATCCGTGTAACACTGGAACACTGGAGGGCATTCACATGTACATCCCCCCCTTCGCACTTGCTCCCCTACACACACATACGCACGCACATCTGCTGCTGGCTGCACTGCAAAATAACTTTAGCAATCCCAGGGTAAAGCCCAGCAAAAGCAGTAAGGACAAGAAAGACAGTTGGGGAGGTAATCAAGAGGTGATACAGAGAGCAGAGACCAGCTCTGCAAGCACCTTAGTTAAATTACTCCCAACTGCAGCTAAAATTCTTTCCCTAGGTTTTTATACTCGTTTTCGACCATCCTCTTTATGGTGGTCATATGCCAAATCATCCTATACGTACCAGTAATTCATTTGTCCAGGACATCTGTTTTCTAGGTGTTTTTTAGTTACAGTTTGCCAGTCTCCTCGATATAAGGTCATTGCATGCTTTTCTTGAAAACCTTGCTGTACCATAAGTATTTTCCCAATTTTGCAATACCTCGGCCAAGGGTGTCCCCTTCTCTATGCTGAGTTTTATTTCCCATCACTAAAAAAATTCAGAGACACGCTTCCGTTGAGTCACGAGGTTCAGAGGGAGCCCCTTGCTTTCTAATCTCCTTCAGAGAGGAGTTTAGGTGCGGCTGGATCCCATCCTAGTCTCAGACTTGGTCAACGGCTTATGTCTAAAGGATATTTTCCCATTCTCAAGAGAGACTCGAACACTGCTTTTATGTGCACTTTACACTGATCAGGCCACACACTTTGCACTCAAAAACATACTGCAGGAAGGGAGGGACTCGCACCCACCCTGGTGTGGAGGAAGATTTAAAGGCCCTACAGTTTTTTTTACATACCAATTTAGATCTTTGCATAGCAAATTGTCATTGGATCCGTATTTTGGCCAGAATATCACTCTATTAAGGGCTATTTTGTCCAGACAAAACACAATACTTTATCATTTTCTATTTATCCTTCCTTTTTGTACACCACACGTTTCCCCGGTACCTTAACATCCTCCCTAAAGGACTGGACGGAGGAATGTCACCATTTTTCCTTTCTATTTCCCATTCTGAGTCTCGAGGCTTCTCCTTGCGCCTCGTCCCTCCTCTCAGAATGCCCCCGACCACCAAGGTAGTACTTAACAGTCTGTTTTCTTACCTTGGTCCACGCACAAAGTTGCCCGCTCGCTCGTATCGTGCTTCCCGCTTTTTCCTTTCTCCTTTCGCCTATGGTTTGCGGGGATCCGCCTTCGTCCCCACAGCCCTGCAGTTTCTGTCTGTCCGTCCGTCCTGGAATCCCCACCGACCATCCAGAAGGCCATTGAAATCAACGGGGCACGCCTTCCCGTCCATTGGCGACAGGGACCCCCGAGATGACGACGTCGAGTCTCGGACGAGCCCCCAGACTTGTAGGAAACCATCATCTTGCCAACAGAATAGGCTCAGGCAGGATCTCTCGGCAAAGCACGTTTTATTAAGGCTTTTGCGAAACGGGCCGTTCTACCTAAAAGTAGGCACACGCAATAGGGCAAAAAGCTTATACGCCCCCACAAATGCCAGCTGCAAATTCCCTGCCCTGTTCCCCAGGGGTTGGGTACTGCAGGCTTTCCGGACTGCCCGCCGCCTGCCTCAGTTTCCAGGACTCATTCATCTCATGCTAAGAAGGCCCTTCCCCTGCTGGATCTATTGCAAAGGTGGGTTCCTGGCTCTTGGGTTAGCCTTCCCTCTAGCTGCACTTGTTTTTGAAATGCAGGAATGAGTTTGCATTGCAGCATGAGTTGGAAGAGAGTTGGTTTGTGGGAAGGATTCCCAGTGTGATGTGTGTCAATCCTTCCCCCCTCGCTGGGTGAGGTGGCAGCTGAGTTGCAAAAGCAACATTCCTTCTTGAAGGGCTCCTTCCTTGCAGGGCTGAGGCAGAGGCGAGAGAGCCAGGCAGGTGCACGGGGGGGGCGCCGTGGGGGGCGCCGTGGGGGGGGCGGTTTGTCGGTGGGAAAAGCGGGGATCGAACCAGGGACCCATTTGACCAATCCGCGGGTCCGGCGCCCTGGCCGCTCCGCCAGCGCGATCCCACGGCCGTGGAACGCACGGCGCCCCCTATAGGCCGCAGAGCGGCCTGCGCGGCGGCTAAAGGCCGGGGGGGCGGTGGGCGGGGTGGGGATGGAAGTGGGTGCCCTGCGGACCAGCGTCCCGCGACCTGGCCGCTCCTCTACCGCCATCCCCACCGCCGGGGGACGCCACAGCTCCCCCTACAAACCTCCGCCCGCCCGCTAAGCTCGGCCCATGCCGGGGGGCACCCACCGACTCGCTGCCTCCCACCACCACGCTGCAACCCCACCTGCCCCCCGCCCAATCACACACCCCCCCACCCGCCCCTCGCCTGACAGAGCCCAAGACCTCCCGCTGCTGACAGCTACCTGCTCGCGGCCCTAGCGGCAGCGCACGCCGCTCTGCGGCCTATAGGGGGCGCCGTGCGTTCCACGGCCGTGGGATCGCGCTGGCGGAGCGGCCAGGGCGCCGGACCCGCGGATTGGTCAAATGGGTCCCTGGTTCGATCCCCGCTTTTCCCACCGACAGACCCCCACCCCCCACGGCCCCCCCCCCCGCGCACCTGCCTCGCTCTCTCGCCTCTGCCTCAGCCCTGCAAGGAGCTATTGAAGGACGAAGGTTGTTTTTACAACTGGTTTGGCACCTGAGCTCAGCGGGGGAAAGGATTGAGAGGTATCAGACTATGAATCACAGAATCACAGAATGTTAGGGATTGGAAGGGACCTCAGAAGATCGTCTAGTCCAATCCCCCCGCCAGAGCAGGAACACCTAGATGAGGTTACACAGGAATGTGTCCAGGTGGCTTTTGAATGTCTCCAGAGGAGGAGACTCCTCAGCCTCCCTGGGCAGCCCGTTCCAGTGCTCTGCCAGCCTCACTGAGAAGAAGTTTCTTCTCCTATTTAAGTGGAACCTCCTGTGTTGCAGTTTGTACCCATTGCCCCATGTCTTATCATTGGTTGTCAGTGAGAAGAGCCTGGCTCCATCCTCGTGACACTCACCCTTTACATATTTACAAACATTAATGAGGTCACCCCTCAGTCTCCTCTTCTCCAAACTAAAGAGACCCAGCTCCCTCAGCCTTTCCTCAGTAGGGAGATGCTCCACTCCCTTAATCAACTTTGTCGCCCTGCGCTGGACTCTCTCCAGCAGTTCCCTGTCCTTCTTGAACTGAGGGGCCCAGAACTGGACACAATATTCCAGATGCGGTCTCACCAGGGTAGAGTAGAGGGGCAGGAGAACCTCTTTCAACCTACTAACTACCCCCCTTCTAATACACCCCAGGATGTCATTGGCCTTCTTGGCCACAAGGGCACAGTGCTGGCTCATGGTCATCGTGCCGTCCACCGGGACCCCCAGGTCCCTTTCACTGCTCTCTGACAGGTCATTCCCCGACTTATACTAGTACCTGGGGTTCTTCTTGCCCAGATGCAAGACTCTACACTTGCGCTTGTTATAGTTCATTCATGTTTTCCCCGCCCAACTCTCCAGCCTGTCCAGCTCTCGCTGGATGGCAGCACAGCCTTCTGGCGTGTCAGCCACTCCTCCCAGCTTGGTGTCATCAGCAAACTTGCTGACAGTCACTCTATTCCCTCATCCAAGTCATTGATGAATATATTGAATAGTACTGGCCCCAGTACCGACCCTTGAGGGACTCCACAGGCCTCCAACTAGACTCTGCCCCGTCGATCACGACTCTCTGGCTTCTTTCCTTCAGCCAGTTCACAGTCCACATCGCTACCCGATCGTCCAGACCACACTTCCTCAGTTTAGCTGGGAGGATGCTGTGGGAGACCGTGTCAAACGCTTCACTGAAATCAAGACAGACCACATCCACTGCTTTACCATCATCTGTCCACCCGGTTATGTCCTCATAAAAGTCTATGAGGTTGGTCAAGCACGACTTCCCTTTGGTGAAGCCACGTTGACTGCCCCTAATGACCCCCTTATCCCTGATATGCCTTGAGATGGCACCAAGGATAAGTCGTTCCATCAGTTTCCCAGGGATGGAGGTGAGGCTGACCGGTCCATAGTTACCCGGGTCCTCCTTCTTGCCCTTTTTGAAGACTGGAATGACATTTGCTTTCCTCCAGCCCTCAGGCACCCCTCCCGTTTCCCATGACTTAGCAAAGGTGACGGAGAGTGGCCTAGCAATGATCAGCCAGCTCCCTCAGCACCCGCGGGTGCATCCCACCTGGAGCCATGGATTTATGGATGTCCAGATTGCTTAATCGGTCCCTAACCCAGGCCCTCAGCCTTCCCTAGCCTGGAAGCACCAACACCCACGAAGGAGCGAGCTGTGGGCAATGTCCTGCTTTGCCTTCAGCGTCTCTCGCAATGTTAACTTGCAAATTTGTAGTGGATGAGGGTGTGGAACTGCAAGCTGGGGATAACAGTTTTCCAGTGAACGTGAAGGAGAAGGACGTTGAACTGCTGCCCATGCAAGCTGGTCTCAGAGGACACGTAGCAACTATTCACCTCACACCTGGCAATGCATTCGTTTTAAAAAAAAAAAAAAAATAAGCCCAAAACCACTAAGGCAGGGCTATGTTTCTCACCTGCATAGATGTCATCCTTTCCTGACTGGAACCCTTGGCTTCTTTGTGAAGCCTTTGGTTTCATTACCGGGTAGCGGAGGTTTGTTATCAGTCCTTGATTTGGCTTGTCGTAAGTGTATATTGAATCCTTCAATATTCTGAAGATCCTCTCTGGAACACCTTCAGAAGTCTGCAGAGAAAGGAAAGAAACATTTGTCTGCAGCTGCTCTTCGCATGGAGTCCCCAAAAATGAAAGGAATGACAGGTTGCTTCTTCTTTCCCAAGGAGCTGTTTTGGGTGACAGAGTCTGGTACCAGCCTTTGGCCACCAGGGACACCTGCTTGGTGGTGTGCTCTAGGCCCTAAGTGTCACCTCCCTCACCCGCTTGATTTTTTTTTTTTTTTTTTTTTTTTTTTTTTTTTAAAGGGAGAAGAGCAGTTTAAAATCTGGGCTCAGGGGTGTGTTGCAGAGGGATGGCGTTACCGACTTCCCCCTGGCGTCAGAGCGCAACGTTCTCTAGGTTATCTACTTTAGTCTTCTAGTGCACCACACTGGTGTGGATGTCAATGAATAAAGTCTGTGTTGAACTTGTATAAGGAAACACGGAAAAAAAGAATAAGCCAATAAACGCCATCATTATTTTAAAGAAAGATGAGAAGGTAATTTTGCTTATGTCTCCAATAGAAAAGAACCACTGAACAATGACCCCCCTTCCTTCTCTCCTCAGTGGGCAGAGATGACAAGAGTTCCTCCTACTCCTTCCCTCTCCTTTCTCCCAAGGTAAACAGTGTCACATTCAGTGCCATGTAGATTAACTTGCATTTCTGAATTGAACCATAACTCCCCTTGGCACCACTCCAAGCAGAGAGACGAACTGAGCAGCTCAGACATGGATGTGTATGAGTATTCAAGGGTCCTGGCCTGACACCAACATCAGTGACATTGTCTTGATCTATCCTTTAATAGACTGAGATCTTTGTCGGTCAAAGTTCAGGCAGCTTACCAGAAAACCAACTACAGTCCTCATGTGTTAACAACATTTAGACTGTCAAAGGAAGAATGCTCAAATTTTAAATTCATCCTTCGTTTGCAGAGAACAGCTGCAGAAACTGAATGCCTAACACAAGCTAGCGCAACAACACAGAAACGTAGAGAAGGAAAGAGAACACCCAACCGCCTGTTCTACTGGTTATTTTCTCCAATACAGGAGAAACAACCACCAACTCTGGAGAACAAACAGGTCAGGGTTATTGGTCCCACAAAAACGAGCATAAGAAATACTAAGGCAATTCCCCAGAGTCCAGTAACTCTCTTGCCCTCAAGCCAGGGTCGTGCCACAAAAACAAAACTCTTACCAAAGATTTCATCTTAGCTTGAACAGGTAAGTTGTGATGACGGAGATTCGCCAGGAGTCCTAAACATGGTATCATTACCTCATCTTCTGTGGTTTGACTGAAAAGTCCAGGAAGTCAAACAAAGACTTTTAATTAAAGCATCCAGAAATTAGTTACCAGAATTTGGGGGTTGAGGGTGGGGTGCTTGGGGGACTCTATTTTGTTGCCGTGGCGGTGGGGAGGGGAGTGTGGTATTGTTTTGTTTTTTAACTAGACACCATTCTGCCAAGCCAAGCAAAATTCAGATTGCAATCCCCATAGTGTGGGCAGTTTTTAACTGAGCACATCTGGGGGAAAAAAAAAAAAAAAAGGTCTATCAGAGACCAGCACTATCAAAGGTCCTTTATTGCAGGTGCTTTTAAGAGTCACTAGATCTCTTACAAGGACCCTTGCACAAAAGTCATTTTAATGTAACATAAGTCTGTTCCTAATGACGAGCATGACTTTTCCCCTGGGTCTTCTCTTTGACAGCTCCCTGGGATATGCAGGTGGGCTAAGAGGCCAGTTAATATCCAGTCACTGAAAGTCCCACAACCACTGCATTTGACAGGCTGTAACAACATGGTTTGCTAAGAAAAACCTCTGTTTAGCTTGGAGTAAAAATGCCACAGGTCACTCTGGAGACCAGGTTAGTGCAATATGCTAATGGCCTTCAGAAAGTTTAGAAACTTAGCCAGGTGTTTCCCATGAGAGAAGGTAACTGAGTGCACACTTACACATGATGCATTAGAAATGAAATTAATTCATTGACGTTGGCACCAGCACAAAAGACCTGAACATTGTAAGTTACCCTCTGCAGCAACTGGATACTCTGAGGAAATTAAAAGCTGTTCACATGTGTCTTTCCTATAGCATCGCACTCAAGAATGTTACAAATTAGAAAGCTGAAAGGACAAATAAAAAGACATCACGACTGAATTCATTTTCAGACCCTGTGACGTTAACACGACAACTACACAAGCTGCTGTGAGCACACAGGGTCGTGTCCTGACACTCCGAGGTACTTATTAAAAGCCCAAACAGATGGATAAGGTTTTCTTTTGACAGAGGCATTACCTTTGTAGCCCATCCATTTCTCCCCTTTGCTTCATCAGCACGTTCTCCATTCTGTCAGCGAGAAAGGGGCTTTGTCCTGTTGAAAGATCCACAAGTTTTGCCAAAATGCAAAAAGCGCTTTGCAGCCTCTTCAGAAAGTATGTTTAGTGCAGGGGTGTCAAACTCATTTGTAGCAAATGCAATTTTAGGACTGTATAAATGTAGGAGTAGTCGCATTTCTAGAGTCCTAAAATTACGTTTGGCCCTTTGAAGGCAACCGCGAGGCTGATGTGCCCCCCAGTGAAAATGAGTTTGACACCCCCGGCTTAGAGGAAAACACGTTTGCTGTGAAGACAGTCGACAGATCTAATGGTAGTTAAGTCTTTCCTACAGCATCCTTTCAGCACGCAACGTAATTGAGTTAATATAATGCTAATATGCACAATTATGACAATAATCACAGCACAGGATAGCAGCTGAAACCAAACCTCATTATATAAGCATGTGACATAAGAAATTCAAGGTCTTAGTCCTGCATCTACTTGGTGACTACAAAACCTCTCCCACTGACTGGCAAGTCACCTGGATCTCTTAGTCTTCTCCTACTCCAAGTGCTTTGACAAATACACAAACTGGGACAAAAGTGTCCTTCACTGGATGCCTGACTCATTTTCCACAGATCAGGGGCAACACAACTGCTGGCAAATTCATTTTCCGTTTTCCCTCTCAGAAAAGAGATGTCACGACACGTAGCCAGCAAGTACTTGCTGAAATCTCAGAGCCACATATGAGGAAACCTGTGCATATTTAAAAAAAAAAAAAAAAAGAGGAGGTCTTCCCCACCTTTACTGGTCAATGCACAGAAAGGACACGTGAACATTGGTGAAGATGGGCTGTGAGATGGGCTGTGAGATATTATGTGTAAGGTAATAATGTGTAATAAGCTCTGCACTTGACTCCTATAACTCAGCTCGCACTGGCACAGCCCCTTGCACTCACTGGCACTGAGCAGAGGGCAGCAGGCACACGTGCCCTGCAGACCTTCGATGAGAACTGGCAGCCACAGCTCTCGTTTCACTCCTTCACAACTGCCTGTCAAAGAATTGATTAGACAAAACCGACTCCAGGCTTGTCTCATGAACAGTAGGAGAAAGAACTAAATACCTCAGCTGGAAAATAATTCTGGAAAATAAGCTCTCCAGCAGCCAAATCATTTCAAAAACAGAGGCTTTTGGTTTTGGTTTTGGTTTATTTTTGCTTGGTTTGTTGGTTGGATTTGTTTGTCTGGTTTTGTTAGGTTTGGGGTTTTTTGTTTTGTTTCAATTGGAGCAGGTGAGAAGCTCAAGCTCGATTAAAGAGAGAGTACAAAGAACTCTCTGCAGCCTTAAAATCCTGTCATACTGGCCTCGTATGGCAAACAACATACACAGCTAAGACCGACACACTATTTCAGAAGAGTTATTACATGCATGCCGCATAACAGATACCATATAAGAGTAGACAAATAGAGTTAAACATTAGTTCCTATTACCTGTAATATGAATGGGTCACTGAGATGAGCAGAGCCTCGATGAACCACTCCTGCCAGCACGTGGTCACATTGTAGGTATCCTGAAGAGCTTCTCTAGTCTCGCTCTCTAAGACTGGAATTTAAGAATTATTAACAAAAAACCCCTGTCAAACAGCAAAAGCAGCTGTTGCATTAGCTACCAATCTGAGCAGAAGCCCAAGTCATTGACCAGTTTTTCACATCTGTTTCACAAACAACTACAAATAAATCACAGCTCCTACGCACTTGAAGAATCTGGACCTGTCTTGTCATCGCTTTCCCAGAGCAAAGAGCATAGCCCCCTCCCCTCTTCCCCCCTTCCTACCCCTCTGCACACCACCTCCAGCCCCGCTACAACCCCACCTGTCCCCCACCCAAACACATCCCCCCCCACGCCCACCCCACCCCTCGCCTGACAGAGCCCAAGACCTTCCGCTGCTGACAGCTACCTGCTCGGGGCCTGGGAGCAAGCGTCACCCAAATGGAACAACCGGCCCAGGCCCACCCACGGGAGACTCTGGGGCGCAAACCAGATGCAAACTCTTCCGTCCTTCCTTCCTTCCTTCCTGCCTTGGCCCTAAGTGTCACCTCCCTCACCCACTTGTTGGGTTTTATTCCGAAAAAAAAAAGAGTGGTTTAAAATCTGGGCTCGGGTGTGTTGAAGAGGGACAGCGTTAGCGACTTTCCCCTGGGGACAGAGTGCAAGGTTAGTGGCAACCTGTTTGGTTCTCACTTCAAAGCTTCTCTTTCGACGCCTAGGTGAGAAGCAGAAGCCAAAGGTTCTGCCAAGGATGGGCACTGTTGAGCAAAAGACATCTGCAGAGGCAAGCCCGGAGGACGGCGCTCCTAAGCAGAGGAAGGGCCTTGTCGCAAGCTGCGTTTGAACGTGCCCGTTGGTGCTGCTGGACTGGACTCCTTCCAGGGCACAGTCCCCCAGGGATCCGTACAGAGACTTGGCCACACTGGTCACTTGAGGAGGGTGACAGACGGTAAGCGCACAAATCATCTGGAGTCACAGCCAGGGTCCTGCTAGTGGTGAGGACAAGTGAACAGGGCTTGATTCTCTTGGTTTTTCGGCATCCTGCATCTTGCCTTCTGCCCAGGGTGGGCTAGGTGCCACTGCCTCTGCGGACTTGCTCTGGCTGGGACGGAGTTGACTCTTGTTAGTGGCAGCTGGCCTAGCACCGTGTTTGGCAGGGGTGGCTAAAGCGGTGTTGCTTACTGCAGCTGTGGTGTGGCTGTTGCTGCGAGTGCGGGCCTCCCGGAGCCGTGAGGTTGTCTCTTTTTCCTGCAGCGCTGAGGCTGGGGGTGTGCAAGAGGTTGGGAGGGTGGAGAGCAGGAGAGCATCCGGGAAGTGGCCAAAGGGCCGTCCCCTGCTGTAGGCCAGCTGCGCCCACAGGCCTGGTGTTCCTTGCTGCTGGTGCTGCTGCTGCTGCCTTTGTGGTGCAGGTCAGGGTTTCTGGGCGCATGCATGATTTGGGGTGGGCTTGGGGGTGGGCAGGAGGGCAGCAGGCCAAAGGGCTCCCCTCCTGCTGTGCTGCCTGGGTGTCCCTGGCTGTGTGTCTGCCGGGGGCCGGGGAAGCAAGAGCAAGAGGGCCAAGCGGGCGGCAGGCAGCGCAGGCTGGTGAGCGGCAAGGAGGAAAGGCCAAGGGCTTTGGGCGTCTGGTGCCGGGCCAGGTGGGGCTGAGGCGAGGGCATCTTTTCTACTAATGTCTATTCGCGATCCATAAACCTCACTTACTGAATCATCTGCTCCCTGTAGCGTAATTAGCAAAGGGTTGCACTGCAGAGACTCACATCCCGGGAGAGATTGCCCTTTGGATAGGGTAAGTTTTCTTTTTCATTCTATAACCATTCATTGCTCACTGTCCATCCCCCAAACTCTGTGGTCCAGATAACACTGTATCAGGAGGGGCAATGAGAGACAGCAACAAAAACTATGCACTTATTTAAATCATCCTTAGACTCGGTCCCCTTGGACACATGTTTGTTTTCATAACTCAATTCCCTTTAGCTCTGTACATCCCCACACCTATGGATCTGGCAAGCGTCTACTCAAATTGTTAGGGAACCTTCAGTTTCAGTGACGTTCACGTTAAGTAACCCATTTGTAAATTCTACATAATACAGGATTAGTAATCCCCAAAAGTTTCATTTCATTTTCATCTCTGTATCTTTAGTTGAAGTGGGTCGTCAGTTGTCAGTACTTGCCACTCCTCACTGTCCTTTGGAGGTCTGATTGGCTCTTTAATCCACGTGTAATGAGTCCACCCTTTCTCAGCTGGTCGCACCACTGTCTCGGTGATCAGCAGAACTTGAAATGCGCCTTCCCAATCTGGCTGAAGCTTAGCGTCTTTCCAGGATTTGACCAGGACCTGCTGTCCAGGCTGAAACTTGTGAGCTGCAGACTCTAAAGGCAGAGTTTGTGCCAGAAGCCCTTGGTGCCTGAGAGAAGACAGAAAAGACAACCCGAGCATACAGTTTTTGAGAAACAAATCCTTAGTTTCAAACCGTGGGGGTCCATCCGTTATTTCGCTTTTGCTACCACTGCCCCCGTGGCAGTGCTAAGAGGGAAGGCTTCTCCCCACCTGGTAAGATGATCAAACACTAGTAAGTTTTTAATTCAGCCAACTGCAGGTAATTCTGTGAAATCAACTTGTATATTTTGGAAGGGTCATAAACTTGGCCTTCAACCTCCTGCAGGCTGCTTCCTAAGTGCCTTTTCATTTACTTTTTTACAAACCACACATCATTCACAAATTTGCTTGGCTATAGTATAAATTCCAGTACACCCATATTTTTATAACACTATGGCACCCATTACTTGTTTTCCTCATTAACTCTCTTGATGTAAAATTGCTAATACCTTCCTCATGGTTTGCTTATTTAACATTTCTCTACCCTCTGGGAGTACGCATTTCCCATTCTGTTCCCTGGCTTCCAACTCTTGGAGGACTTCTTTTTATCTTTCATTGAAAACTGGAATTTCTTGTGGGGCCAGGACCTCGGGCGTGAGATAAAACCTGAAGCAATAAATAAGTTAAGGCTGCTTCTCAGGCCATTTCATCTGCTAACCAACTTCCCCGACACAAAAAGAGTTGCCCCTCTGATGTCCATTAACATGTACTACAGCCACTTCTATTGGTGACATCAGATTCCATAACACTTGTCCAACTAGTTCTTCATGAACCAATTCTTTACCTTTGCTATTAATTAGACCCCATTCTTCCCAAATTTTCCCAAAGGTGTGCACTTCTCCAAATGCGTATCTAGAACCATTACGGATGGTACCTTCTTTTCCTTCTAACATTTGCAGTGCCTGACTGACGGCTTGTGGCTGGCATGTTTGAGCTGACCAGTTATTAGGCAACCTTCCCGTTTCTCTTATTTCACCATTCACACCTTCAACGATGGCACACCCATTGTGTCTCTTCCCCTGAATTACCCTTGAAGACCCATCTATGAAGAGGTGCAGCCCATTGCCACCTCTCCATAGGAAAGCAGCAGGGTTTAATTTCCTGCTTTCTCCCACCAGAAGAGCAGTTGCTGCTGCAGCTTGCACACACTCTGGCCAACCTCGAGACACTGGGTCTAAGAGCTTAGATCAGTGTGCCACTGCTTGTCGCTTCCCCCCCAGCCCACTTGCTGCTGGAGCAGCGTGAGAGGCAGAACAGGCCTCCACTCTGTGCAAGCATTGCTCAACAATAACAAAAACATCTCTGTATTATCAACACTGTTTTAAGCATCAATCAAAAACATAGTCCCATACCAGGTACCACAAAGAAAATTAACTCCAGCCCAGCCAAAACCAACACAAACTTCCAGGTAATACAATATCTTTCAAATTTTCTCCTTGTCACCCCCCAGGCAGTAACTGTGTTTCCACACCCAGAGCCTGTAAAAGGTTTCTCTCTAATATAGAAGCTGGGGAATCTTCCCCTAATATATTCCTTCCCCATACGCTTTTAATTCTTATTATCACAAATAGGAATTTATTCATAATTGTCTCTCCTTCCTCCCTGCTACCCCATTTATTACAACTCCGTCTTCAGTTCTGGATCTTTTTAGGGGAGAATTTAGAAGGGACATGGGAGCTTCTGTTTCTGCTAAAAACTAGACCTCATTACCAATTACCACCATTACTTTACCAATTACATGCTCTTTTCCAATTTAAACGTTTCCCCACAAAAAACAAACAAACAAACAAACAAAAAAAAAAAACACCAATAAAAAAAGCCACCACAACACCAAAAACATTTTCAGCCCCTCTGATTTTCCAAAGTGTATTGAGTTTTCTTCCTTTAGTCATTTCCAACAGTTGCCGCCCTAGGGGTAAATATCCCAGATTTCCACAATAATAGCATCCCATTTTCTCTCATTCTCTCACTTTTTTCACTGACTTTGGTCTAAATCTTCTGCGGTTTTGTTTTGTTTTGTTCTTTTCCCTTCCAGTCTTTCACTTGCAACCAATCAGTCTGCTTCAACTTTTCGCTTCAGTTCCCGACCATCATACACAAACACGACCACACTCAGATTTTTTGCAAATTCTTCCTGCCAACCTGGCACATGCTCTCGGAAATACTTCCGTAGATCCACAAACACACTTGCTACCAGTCCACAAAGCTTTCCAAAAATCTTCCCCAGTCGGTGCTCCCCTGGCTTCTGTCTACATTCCTGCACTTCAGTTCAGTTTACTCTTATCTCCTCAAAAGCTCAAAAGCTTTTATCAGATTTTTAACCACCGTTTGGCAATTATCTCCATTTGTTTGATTATTATCATCTCAATTAGAATCACCTTGGGGCCAGGTAGTCTCCCACTGCCTGTGGGGTTAGTTCCACATTCTTTTAAATGATGTTTCCGGAAAGACCAACTCTCTCAATAACAGGATAACATCGGCTCAGAATGGATTCTAGCCGCTCCCCCCCTCCCCCCCCAAAAAAAAAAAATTAGAAAATCATGATGCTCATCGATCCCCATCTTCCCTTCAGAGTTTGATTTCCTCACATAATCAAATCCCCAGAGTGCCAGGGGGTGCATCCGTGTAACACTGGAACACTGGAGGGCATTCACATGTACATCCCCCCCTTCGCACTTGCTCCCCTACACACACATACGCACGCACATCTGCTGCTGGCTGCACTGCAAAATAACTTTAGCAATCCCAGGGTAAAGCCCAGCAAAAGCAGTAAGGACAAGAAAGACAGTTGGGGAGGTAATCAAGAGGTGATACAGAGAGCAGAGACCAGCTCTGCAAGCACCTTAGTTAAATTACTCCCAACTGCAGCTAAAATTCTTTCCCTAGGTTTTTATACTCGTTTTCGACCATCCTCTTTATGGTGGTCATATGCCAAATCATCCTATACGTACCAGTAATTCATTTGTCCAGGACATCTGTTTTCTAGGTGTTTTTTAGTTACAGTTTGCCAGTCTCCTCGATATAAGGTCATTGCATGCTTTTCTTGAAAACCTTGCTGTACCATAAGTATTTTCCCAATTTTGCAATACCTCGGCCAAGGGTGTCCCCTTCTCTATGCTGAGTTTTATTTCCCATCACTAAAAAAATTCAGAGACACGCTTCCGTTGAGTCACGAGGTTCAGAGGGAGCCCCTTGCTTTCTAATCTCCTTCAGAGAGGAGTTTAGGTGCGGCTGGATCCCATCCTAGTCTCAGACTTGGTCAACGGCTTATGTCTAAAGGATATTTTCCCATTCTCAAGAGAGACTCGAACACTGCTTTTATGTGCACTTTACACTGATCAGGCCACACACTTTGCACTCAAAAACATACTGCAGGAAGGGAGGGACTCGCACCCACCCTGGTGTGGAGGAAGATTTAAAGGCCCTACAGTTTTTTTTACATACCAATTTAGATCTTTGCATAGCAAATTGTCATTGGATCCGTATTTTGGCCAGAATATCACTCTATTAAGGGCTATTTTGTCCAGACAAAACACAATACTTTATCATTTTCTATTTATCCTTCCTTTTTGTACACCACACGTTTCCCCGGTACCTTAACATCCTCCCTAAAGGACTGGACGGAGGAATGTCACCATTTTTCCTTTCTATTTCCCATTCTGAGTCTCGAGGCTTCTCCTTGCGCCTCGTCCCTCCTCTCAGAATGCCCCCGACCACCAAGGTAGTACTTAACAGTCTGTTTTCTTACCTTGGTCCACGCACAAAGTTGCCCGCTCGCTCGTATCGTGCTTCCCGCTTTTTCCTTTCTCCTTTCGCCTATGGTTTGCGGGGATCCGCCTTCGTCCCCACAGCCCTGCAGTTTCTGTCTGTCCGTCCGTCCTGGAATCCCCACCGACCATCCAGAAGGCCATTGAAATCAACGGGGCACGCCTTCCCGTCCATTGGCGACAGGGACCCCCGAGATGACGACGTCGAGTCTCGGACGAGCCCCCAGACTTGTAGGAAACCATCATCTTGCCAACAGAATAGGCTCAGGCAGGATCTCTCGGCAAAGCACGTTTTATTAAGGCTTTTGCGAAACGGGCCGTTCTACCTAAAAGTAGGCACACGCAATAGGGCAAAAAGCTTATACGCCCCCACAAATGCCAGCTGCAAATTCCCTGCCCTGTTCCCCAGGGGTTGGGTACTGCAGGCTTTCCGGACTGCCCGCCGCCTGCCTCAGTTTCCAGGACTCATTCATCTCATGCTAAGAAGGCCCTTCCCCTGCTGGATCTATTGCAAAGGTGGGTTCCTGGCTCTTGGGTTAGCCTTCCCTCTAGCTGCACTTGTTTTTGAAATGCAGGAATGAGTTTGCATTGCAGCATGAGTTGGAAGAGAGTTGGTTTGTGGGAAGGATTCCCAGTGTGATGTGTGTCAATCCTTCCCCCCTCGCTGGGTGAGGTGGCAGCTGAGTTGCAAAAGCAACATTCCTTCTTGAAGGGCTCCTTCCTTGCAGGGCTGAGGCAGAGGCGAGAGAGCCAGGCAGGTGCACGGGGGGGGCGCCGTGGGGGGCGCCGTGGGGGGGGCGGTTTGTCGGTGGGAAAAGCGGGGATCGAACCAGGGACCCATTTGACCAATCCGCGGGTCCGGCGCCCTGGCCGCTCCGCCAGCGCGATCCCACGGCCGTGGAACGCACGGCGCCCCCTATAGGCCGCAGAGCGGCCTGCGCGGCGGCTAAAGGCCGGGGGGGCGGTGGGCGGGGTGGGGATGGAAGTGGGTGCCCTGCGGACCAGCGTCCCGCGACCTGGCCGCTCCTCTACCGCCATCCCCACCGCCGGGGGACGCCACAGCTCCCCCTACAAACCTCCGCCCGCCCGCTAAGCTCGGCCCATGCCGGGGGGCACCCACCGACTCGCTGCCTCCCACCACCACGCTGCAACCCCACCTGCCCCCCGCCCAATCACACACCCCCCCACCCGCCCCTCGCCTGACAGAGCCCAAGACCTCCCGCTGCTGACAGCTACCTGCTCGCGGCCCTAGCGGCAGCGCACACCGCTCTGCGGCCTATAGGGGGCGCCGTGCGTTCCACGGCCGTGGGATCGCGCTGGCGGAGCGGCCAGGGCGCCGGACCCGCGGATTGGTCAAATGGGTCCCTGGTTCGATCCCCGCTTTTCCCACCGACAGACCCCCACCCCCCACGGCCCCCCCCCCGCGCACCTGCCTCGCTCTCTCGCCTCTGCCTCAGCCCTGCAAGGAGCTATTGAAGGACGAAGGTTGTTTTTACAACTGGTTTGGCACCTGAGCTCAGCGGGGGAAAGGATTGAGAGGTATCAGACTATGAATCACAGAATCACAGAATGTTAGGGATTGGAAGGGACCTCAGAAGATCGTCTAGTCCAATCCCCCCGCCAGAGCAGGAACACCTAGATGAGGTTACACAGGAATGTGTCCAGGTGGCTTTTGAATGTCTCCAGAGGAGGAGACTCCTCAGCCTCCCTGGGCAGCCCGTTCCAGTGCTCTGCCAGCCTCACTGAGAAGAAGTTTCTTCTCCTATTTAAGTGGAACCTCCTGTGTTGCAGTTTGTACCCATTGCCCCATGTCTTATCATTGGTTGTCAGTGAGAAGAGCCTGGCTCCATCCTCGTGACACTCACCCTTTACATATTTACAAACATTAATGAGGTCACCCCTCAGTCTCCTCTTCTCCAAACTAAAGAGACCCAGCTCCCTCAGCCTTTCCTCAGTAGGGAGATGCTCCACTCCCTTAATCAACTTTGTCGCCCTGCGCTGGACTCTCTCCAGCAGTTCCCTGTCCTTCTTGAACTGAGGGGCCCAGAACTGGACACAATATTCCAGATGCGGTCTCACCAGGGTAGAGTAGAGGGGCAGGAGAACCTCTTTCAACCTACTAACTACCCCCCTTCTAATACACCCCAGGATGTCATTGGCCTTCTTGGCCACAAGGGCACAGTGCTGGCTCATGGTCATCGTGCCGTCCACCGGGACCCCCAGGTCCCTTTCACTGCTCTCTGACAGGTCATTCCCCGACTTATACTAGTACCTGGGGTTCTTCTTGCCCAGATGCAAGACTCTACACTTGCGCTTGTTATAGTTCATTCATGTTTTCCCCGCCCAACTCTCCAGCCTGTCCAGCTCTCGCTGGATGGCAGCACAGCCTTCTGGCGTGTCAGCCACTCCTCCCAGCTTGGTGTCATCAGCAAACTTGCTGACAGTCACTCTATTCCCTCATCCAAGTCATTGATGAATATATTGAATAGTACTGGCCCCAGTACCGACCCTTGAGGGACTCCACAGGCCTCCAACTAGACTCTGCCCCGTCGATCACGACTCTCTGGCTTCTTTCCTTCAGCCAGTTCACAGTCCACATCGCTACCCGATCGTCCAGACCACACTTCCTCAGTTTAGCTGGGAGGATGCTGTGGGAGACCGTGTCAAACGCTTCACTGAAATCAAGACAGACCACATCCACTGCTTTACCATCATCTGTCCACCCGGTTATGTCCTCATAAAAGTCTATGAGGTTGGTCAAGCACGACTTCCCTTTGGTGAAGCCACGTTGACTGCCCCTAATGACCCCCTTATCCCTGATATGCCTTGAGATGGCACCAAGGATAAGTCGTTCCATCAGTTTCCCAGGGATGGAGGTGAGGCTGACCGGTCCATAGTTACCCGGGTCCTCCTTCTTGCCCTTTTTGAAGACTGGAATGACATTTGCTTTCCTCCAGCCCTCAGGCACCCCTCCCGTTTCCCATGACTTAGCAAAGGTGACGGAGAGTGGCCTAGCAATGATCAGCCAGCTCCCTCAGCACCCGCGGGTGCATCCCACCTGGAGCCATGGATTTATGGATGTCCAGATTGCTTAATCGGTCCCTAACCCAGGCCCTCAGCCTTCCCTAGCCTGGAAGCACCAACACCCACGAAGGAGCGAGCTGTGGGCAATGTCCTGCTTTGCCTTCAGCGTCTCTCGCAATGTTAACTTGCAAATTTGTAGTGGATGAGGGTGTGGAACTGCAAGCTGGGGATAACAGTTTTCCAGTGAACGTGAAGGAGAAGGACATTGAACTGCTGCCCATGCAAGCTGGTCTCAGAGGACACGTAGCAACTATTCACCTCACACCTGGCAATGCATTCGTTTTAAAAAAAAAAAAAAAATAAGCCCAAAACCACTAAGGCAGGGCTATGTTTCTCACCTGCATAGATGTCATCCTTTCCTGACTGGAACCCTTGGCTTCTTTGTGAAGCCTTTGGTTTCATTACCGGGTAGCGGAGGTTTGTTATCAGTCCTTGATTTGGCTTGTCGTAAGTGTATATTGAATCCTTCAATATTCTGAAGATCCTCTCTGGAACACCTTCAGAAGTCTGCAGAGAAAGGAAAGAAACATTTGTCTGCAGCTGCTCTTCGCATGGAGTCCCCAAAAATGAAAGGAATGACAGGTTGCTTCTTCTTTCCCAAGGAGCTGTTTTGGGTGACAGAGTCTGGTACCAGCCTTTGGCCACCAGGGACACCTGCTTGGTGGTGTGCTCTAGGCCCTAAGTGTCACCTCCCTCACCCGCTTGATTTTTTTTTTTTTTTTTTTTTTTTTTTTTTTTTTAAAGGGAGAAGAGCAGTTTAAAATCTGGGCTCAGGGGTGTGTTGCAGAGGGATGGCGTTACCGACTTCCCCCTGGCGTCAGAGCGCAACGTTCTCTAGGTTATCTACTTTAGTCTTCTAGTGCACCACACTGGTGTGGATGTCAATGAATAAAGTCTGTGTTGAACTTGTATAAGGAAACACGGAAAAAAAGAATAAGCCAATAAACGCCATCATTATTTTAAAGAAAGATGAGAAGGTAATTTTGCTTATGTCTCCAATAGAAAAGAACCACTGAACAATGACCCCCCTTCCTTCTCTCCTCAGTGGGCAGAGATGACAAGAGTTCCTCCTACTCCTTCCCTCTCCTTTCTCCCAAGGTAAACAGTGTCACATTCAGTGCCATGTAGATTAACTTGCATTTCTGAATTGAACCATAACTCCCCTTGGCACCACTCCAAGCAGAGAGACGAACTGAGCAGCTCAGACATGGATGTGTATGAGTATTCAAGGGTCCTGGCCTGACACCAACATCAGTGACATTGTCTTGATCTATCCTTTAATAGACTGAGATCTTTGTCGGTCAAAGTTCAGGCAGCTTACCAGAAAACCAACTACAGTCCTCATGTGTTAACAACATTTAGACTGTCAAAGGAAGAATGCTCAAATTTTAAATTCATCCTTCGTTTGCAGAGAACAGCTGCAGAAACTGAATGCCTAACACAAGCTAGCGCAACAACACAGAAACGTAGAGAAGGAAAGAGAACACCCAACCGCCTGTTCTACTGGTTATTTTCTCCAATACAGGAGAAACAACCACCAACTCTGGAGAACAAACAGGTCAGGGTTATTGGTCCCACAAAAACGAGCATAAGAAATACTAAGGCAATTCCCCAGAGTCCAGTAACTCTCTTGCCCTCAAGCCAGGGTCGTGCCACAAAAACAAAACTCTTACCAAAGATTTCATCTTAGCTTGAACAGGTAAGTTGTGATGACGGAGATTCGCCAGGAGTCCTAAACATGGTATCATTACCTCATCTTCTGTGGTTTGACTGAAAAGTCCAGGAAGTCAAACAAAGACTTTTAATTAAAGCATCCAGAAATTAGTTACCAGAATTTGGGGGTTGAGGGTGGGGTGCTTGGGGGACTCTATTTTGTTGCCGTGGCGGTGGGGAGGGGAGTGTGGTATTGTTTTGTTTTTTAACTAGACACCATTCTGCCAAGCCAAGCAAAATTCAGATTGCAATCCCCATAGTGTGGGCAGTTTTTAACTGAGCACATCTGGGGGAAAAAAAAAAAAAAAAGGTCTATCAGAGACCAGCACTATCAAAGGTCCTTTATTGCAGGTGCTTTTAAGAG
Source organism: Columba livia (assembly GCF_036013475.1). Taxonomy (NCBI): domain Eukaryota; kingdom Metazoa; phylum Chordata; class Aves; order Columbiformes; family Columbidae; genus Columba; species Columba livia. The sequence goes on from NW_027043813.1 coordinate 22,283, forward strand.
TCACTAGATCTCTTACAAGGACCCTTGCACAAAAGTCATTTTAATGTAACATAAGTCTGTTCCTAATGACGAGCATGACTTTTCCCCTGGGTCTTCTCTTTGACAGCTCCCTGGGATATGCAGGTGGGCTAAGAGGCCAGTTAATATCCAGTCACTGAAAGTCCCACAACCACTGCATTTGACAGGCTGTAACAACATGGTTTGCTAAGAAAAACCTCTGTTTAGCTTGGAGTAAAAATGCCACAGGTCACTCTGGAGACCAGGTTAGTGCAATATGCTAATGGCCTTCAGAAAGTTTAGAAACTTAGCCAGGTGTTTCCCATGAGAGAAGGTAACTGAGTGCACACTTACACATGATGCATTAGAAATGAAATTAATTCATTGACGTTGGCACCAGCACAAAAGACCTGAACATTGTAAGTTACCCTCTGCAGCAACTGGATACTCTGAGGAAATTAAAAGCTGTTCACATGTGTCTTTCCTATAGCATCGCACTCAAGAATGTTACAAATTAGAAAGCTGAAAGGACAAATAAAAAGACATCACGACTGAATTCATTTTCAGACCCTGTGACGTTAACACGACAACTACACAAGCTGCTGTGAGCACACAGGGTCGTGTCCTGACACTCCGAGGTACTTATTAAAAGCCCAAACAGATGGATAAGGTTTTCTTTTGACAGAGGCATTACCTTTGTAGCCCATCCATTTCTCCCCTTTGCTTCATCAGCACGTTCTCCATTCTGTCAGCGAGAAAGGGGCTTTGTCCTGTTGAAAGATCCACAAGTTTTGCCAAAATGCAAAAAGCGCTTTGCAGCCTCTTCAGAAAGTATGTTTAGTGCAGGGGTGTCAAACTCATTTGTAGCAAATGCAATTTTAGGACTGTATAAATGTAGGAGTAGTCGCATTTCTAGAGTCCTAAAATTACGTTTGGCCCTTTGAAGGCAACCGCGAGGCTGATGTGCCCCCCAGTGAAAATGAGTTTGACACCCCCGGCTTAGAGGAAAACACGTTTGCTGTGAAGACAGTCGACAGATCTAATGGTAGTTAAGTCTTTCCTACAGCATCCTTTCAGCACGCAACGTAATTGAGTTAATATAATGCTAATATGCACAATTATGACAATAATCACAGCACAGGATAGCAGCTGAAACCAAACCTCATTATATAAGCATGTGACATAAGAAATTCAAGGTCTTAGTCCTGCATCTACTTGGTGACTACAAAACCTCTCCCACTGACTGGCAAGTCACCTGGATCTCTTAGTCTTCTCCTACTCCAAGTGCTTTGACAAATACACAAACTGGGACAAAAGTGTCCTTCACTGGATGCCTGACTCATTTTCCACAGATCAGGGGCAACACAACTGCTGGCAAATTCATTTTCCGTTTTCCCTCTCAGAAAAGAGATGTCACGACACGTAGCCAGCAAGTACTTGCTGAAATCTCAGAGCCACATATGAGGAAACCTGTGCATATTTAAAAAAAAAAAAAAAAAGAGGAGGTCTTCCCCACCTTTACTGGTCAATGCACAGAAAGGACACGTGAACATTGGTGAAGATGGGCTGTGAGATGGGCTGTGAGATATTATGTGTAAGGTAATAATGTGTAATAAGCTCTGCACTTGACTCCTATAACTCAGCTCGCACTGGCACTGAGCAGAGGGCAGCAGGCACACGTGCCCTGCAGACCTTCGATGAGAACTGGCAGCCACAGCTCTCGTTTCACTCCTTCACAACTGCCTGTCAAAGAATTGATTAGACAAAACCGACTCCAGGCTTGTCTCATGAACAGTAGGAGAAAGAACTAAATACCTCAGCTGGAAAATAATTCTGGAAAATAAGCTCTCCAGCAGCCAAATCATTTCAAAAACAGAGGCTTTTGGTTTTGGTTTTGGTTTATTTTTGCTTGGTTTGTTGGTTGGATTTGTTTGTCTGGTTTTGTTAGGTTTGGGGTTTTTTGTTTTGTTTCAATTGGAGCAGGTGAGAAGCTCAAGCTCGATTAAAGAGAGAGTACAAAGAACTCTCTGCAGCCTTAAAATCCTGTCATACTGGCCTCGTATGGCAAACAACATACACAGCTAAGACCGACACACTATTTCAGAAGAGTTATTACATGCATGCCGCATAACAGATACCATATAAGAGTAGACAAATAGAGTTAAACATTAGTTCCTATTACCTGTAATATGAATGGGTCACTGAGATGAGCAGAGCCTCGATGAACCACTCCTGCCAGCACGTGGTCACATTGTAGGTATCCTGAAGAGCTTCTCTAGTCTCGCTCTCTAAGACTGGAATTTAAGAATTATTAACAAAAAACCCCTGTCAAACAGCAAAAGCAGCTGTTGCATTAGCTACCAATCTGAGCAGAAGCCCAAGTCATTGACCAGTTTTTCACATCTGTTTCACAAACAACTACAAATAAATCACAGCTCCTACGCACTTGAAGAATCTGGACCTGTCTTGTCATCGCTTTCCCAGAGCAAAGAGCATACCCCCCTCCCCTCTTCCCCCCTTCCTACCCCTCTGCACACCACCTCCAGCCCCGCTACAACCCCACCTGCCCCCCACCCAAACACATCCCCCCCCACGCCCACCCCACCCCTCGCCTGACAGAGCCCAAGACCTCCCGCTGCTGACAGCTACCTGCTCGGGGCCTGGGAGCAAGCGTCACCCAAATGGAACAACCGGCCCAGGCCCACCCACGGGAGACTCTGGGGCGCAAACCAGATGCAAACTCTTCCGTCCTTCCTTCCTTCCTTCCTGCCTTGGCCCTAAGTGTCACCTCCCTCACCCACTTGTTGGGTTTTATTCCGAAAAAAAAAAGAGTGGTTTAAAATCTGGGCTCGGGTGTGTTGAAGAGGGACAGCGTTAGCGACTTTCCCCTGGGGACAGAGTGCAAGGTTAGTGGCAACCTGTTTGGTTCTCACTTCAAAGCTTCTCTTTCGACGCCTAGGTGAGAAGCAGAAGCCAAAGGTTCTGCCAAGGATGGGCACTGTCGAGCAAAAGACATCTGCAGAGGCAAGCCCGGAGGACGGCGCTCCTAAGCAGAGGAAGGGCCTTGTCGCAAGCTGCGTTTGAACGTGCCGGTTGGTGCTGCTGGACTGGATTCCTTCCAGGGCACAGTCCCCCAGGGATCCGTACAGAGACTTGGCCACACTGGTCACTTGAGGAGGGTGACAGACGGTAAGCGCACAAATCATCTGGAGTCACAGCCAGGGTCCTGCTAGTGGTGAGGACAAGTGAACAGGGCTTGATTCTCTTGGTTTTTTGGCATCCTGCATCTTGCCTTCTGCCCAGGGTGGGCTAGGTGCCACTGCCTCTGCGGACTTGCTCTGGCTGGGACGGAGTTGACTCTTGTTAGTGGCAGCTGGCCTAGCACCGTGTTTGGCAGGGGTGGCTAAAGCGGTGTTGCTTACTGCAGCTGTGGTGTGGCTGTTGCTGCGAGTGCGGGCCTCCCGGAGCCGTGAGGTTGTCTCTTTTTCCTGCAGCGCCGAGGCTGGGGGTGTGCAAGAGGTTGGGAGGGTGGAGAGCAGGAGAGCATCCGGGAAGTGGCCAAAGGGCCGTCCCCTGCTGTAGGCCAGCTGCGCCCACAGGCCTGGTGTTCCTTGCTGCTGGTGCTGCTGCTGCTGCCTTTGTGGTGCAGGTCAGCGTTTCTGGGCGCATGCATGATTTGGGGTGGGCTTGGGGGTGGGCAGGAGGGCAGCAGGCCAAAGGGCTCCCCTCCTGCTGTGCTGCCTGGGTGTCCCTGGCTGTGTGTCTGCCGGGGGCCGGGGAAGCAAGAGCAAGAGGGCCAAGCGGGCGGCAGGCAGCGCAGGCTGGTGAGCGGCAAGGAGGAAAGGCCAAGGGCTTTGGGCGTCTGGTGCCGGGCCAGGTGGGGCTGAGGCGAGGGCATCTTTTCTACTAATGTCTATTCGTGATCCATAAACCTCACTTACTGAATCATCTGCTCCCTGTAGCGTAATTAGCAAAGGGTTGCACTGCAGAGACTCACATCCCGGGAGAGATTGCCCTTTGGATAGGGTAAGTTTTCTTTTTCATTCTATAACCATTCATTGCTCACTGTCCATCCCCCAAACTCTGTGGTCCAGATAACACTGTATCAGGAGGGGCAATGAGAGACAGCAACAAAAACTATGCACTTATTTAAATCATCCTTAGACTCGGTCCCCTTGGACACATGTTTGTTTTCATAACTCAATTCCCTTTAGCTCTGTACATCCCCACACCTATGGATCTGGCAAGCGTCTACTCAAATTGTTAGGGAACCTTCAGTTTCAGTGACGTTCACGTTAAGTAACCCATTTGTAAATTCTACATAATACAGGATTAGTAATCCCCAAAAGTTTCATTTCATTTTCATCTCTGTATCTTTAGTTGAAGTGGGTCGTCAGTTGTCAGTACTTGCCACTCCTCACTGTCCTTTGGAGGTCTGATTGGCTCTTTAATCCACGTGTAATGAGTCCACCCTTTCTCAGCTGGTCGCACCACTGTCTCGGTGATCAGCAGAACTTGAAATGCGCCTTCCCAATCTGGCTGAAGCTTAGCGTCTTTCCAGGATTTGACCAGGACCTGCTGTCCAGGCTGAAACTTGTGAGCTGCAGACTCTAAAGGCAGAGTTTGTGCCAGAAGCCCTTGGTGCCTGAGAGAAGACAGAAAAGACAACCCGAGCATACAGTTTTTGAGAAACAAATCCTTAGTTTCAAACCGTGGGGGTCCATCCGTTATTTCGCTTTTGCTACCACTGCCCCCGTGGCAGTGCTAAGAGGGAAGGCTTCTCCCCACCTGGTAAGATGATCAAACACTAGTAAGTTTTTAATTCAGCCAACTGCAGGTAATTCTGTGAAATCAACTTGTATATTTTGGAAGGGTCATAAACTTGGCCTTCAACCTCCTGCAGGCTGCTTCCTAAGTGCCTTTTCATTTACTTTTTTACAAACCACACATCATTCACAAATTTGCTTGGCTATAGTATAAATTCCAGTACACCCATATTTTTATAACACTATGGCACCCATTACTTGTTTTCCTCATTAACTCTCTTGATGTAAAATTGCTAATACCTTCCTCATGGTTTGCTTATTTAACATTTCTCTACCCTCTGGGAGTACGCATTTCCCATTCTGTTCCCTGGCTTCCAACTCTTGGAGGACTTCTTTTTATCTTTCATTGAAAACTGGAATTTCTTGTGGGGCCAGGACCTCGGGCGTGAGATAAAACCTGAAGCAATAAATAAGTTAAGGCTGCTTCTCAGGCCATTTCATCTGCTAACCAACTTCCCCGACACAAAAAGAGTTGCCCCTCTGATGTCCATTAACATGTACTACAGCCACTTCTATTGGTGACATCAGATTCCATAACACTTGTCCAACTAGTTCTTCATGAACCAATTCTTTACCTTTGCTATTAATTAGACCCCATTCTTCCCAAATTTTCCCAAAGGTGTGCACTTCTCCAAATGCGTATCTAGAACCATTACGGATGGTACCTTCTTTTCCTTCTAACATTTGCAGTGCCTGACTGACGGCTTGTGGCTGGCATGTTTGAGCTGACCAGTTATTAGGCAACCTTCCCGTTTCTCTTATTTCACCATTCACACCTTCAACGATGGCACACCCATTGTGTCTCTTCCCCTGAATTACCCTTGAAGACCCATCTATGAAGAGGTGCAGCCCATTGCCACCTCTCCATAGGAAAGCAGCAGGGTTTAATTTCCTGCTTTCTCCCACCAGAAGAGCAGTTGCTGCTGCAGCTTGCACACACTCTGGCCAACCTCGAGACACTGGGTCTAAGAGCTTAGATCAGTGTGCCACTGCTTGTCGCTTCCCCCCCAGCCCACTTGCTGCTGGAGCAGCGTGAGAGGCAGAACAGGCCTCCACTCTGTGCAAGCATTGCTCAACAATAACAAAAACATCTCTGTATTATCAACACTGTTTTAAGCATCAATCAAAAACATAGTCCCATACCAGGTACCACAAAGAAAATTAACTCCAGCCCAGCCAAAACCAACACAAACTTCCAGGTAATACAATATCTTTCAAATTTTCTCCTTGTCACCCCCCAGGCAGTAACTGTGTTTCCACACCCAGAGCCTGTAAAAGGTTTCTCTCTAATATAGAAGCTGGGGAATCTTCCCCTAATATATTCCTTCCCCATACGCTTTTAATTCTTATTATCACAAATAGGAATTTATTCATAATTGTCTCTCCTTCCTCCCTGCTACCCCATTTATTACAACTCCGTCTTCAGTTCTGGATCTTTTTAGGGGAGAATTTAGAAGGGACATGGGAGCTTCTGTTTCTGCTAAAAACTAGACCTCATTACCAATTACCACCATTACTTTACCAATTACATGCTCTTTTCCAATTTAAACGTTTCCCCACAAAAAACAAACAAACAAACAAACAAAAAAAAAAAACACCAATAAAAAAAGCCACCACAACACCAAAAACATTTTCAGCCCCTCTGATTTTCCAAAGTGTATTGAGTTTTCTTCCTTTAGTCATTTCCAACAGTTGCCGCCCTAGGGGTAAATATCCCAGATTTCCACAATAATAGCATCCCATTTTCTCTCATTCTCTCACTTTTTTCACTGACTTTGGTCTAAATCTTCTGCGGTTTTGTTTTGTTTTGTTCTTTTCCCTTCCAGTCTTTCACTTGCAACCAATCAGTCTGCTTCAACTTTTCGCTTCAGTTCCCGACCATCATACACAAACACGACCACACTCAGATTTTTTGCAAATTCTTCCTGCCAACCTGGCACATGCTCTCGGAAATACTTCCGTAGATCCACAAACACACTTGCTACCAGTCCACAAAGCTTTCCAAAAATCTTCCCCAGTCGGTGCTCCCCTGGCTTCTGTCTACATTCCTGCACTTCAGTTCAGTTTACTCTTATCTCCTCAAAAGCTCAAAAGCTTTTATCAGATTTTTAACCACCGTTTGGCAATTATCTCCATTTGTTTGATTATTATCATCTCAATTAGAATCACCTTGGGGCCAGGTAGTCTCCCACTGCCTGTGGGGTTAGTTCCACATTCTTTTAAATGATGTTTCCGGAAAGACCAACTCTCTCAATAACAGGATAACATCGGCTCAGAATGGATTCTAGCCGCTCCCCCCCTCCCCCCCCAAAAAAAAAAAATTAGAAAATCATGATGCTCATCGATCCCCATCTTCCCTTCAGAGTTTGATTTCCTCACATAATCAAATCCCCAGAGTGCCAGGGGGTGCATCCGTGTAACACTGGAACACTGGAGGGCATTCACATGTACATCCCCCCCTTCGCACTTGCTCCCCTACACACACATACGCACGCACATCTGCTGCTGGCTGCACTGCAAAATAACTTTAGCAATCCCAGGGTAAAGCCCAGCAAAAGCAGTAAGGACAAGAAAGACAGTTGGGGAGGTAATCAAGAGGTGATACAGAGAGCAGAGACCAGCTCTGCAAGCACCTTAGTTAAATTACTCCCAACTGCAGCTAAAATTCTTTCCCTAGGTTTTTATACTCGTTTTCGACCATCCTCTTTATGGTGGTCATATGCCAAATCATCCTATACGTACCAGTAATTCATTTGTCCAGGACATCTGTTTTCTAGGTGTTTTTTAGTTACAGTTTGCCAGTCTCCTCGATATAAGGTCATTGCATGCTTTTCTTGAAAACCTTGCTGTACCATAAGTATTTTCCCAATTTTGCAATACCTCGGCCAAGGGTGTCCCCTTCTCTATGCCGAGTTTTATTTCCCATCACTAAAAAAATTCAGAGACACGCTTCCGTTGAGTCACGAGGTTCAGAGGGAGCCCCTTGCTTTCTAATCTCCTTCAGAGAGGAGTTTAGGTGCGGCTGGATCCCATCCTAGTCTCAGACTTGGTCAACGGCTTATGTCTAAAGGATATTTTCCCATTCTCAAGAGAGACTCGAACACTGCTTTTATGTGCACTTTACACTGATCAGGCCACACACTTTGCACTCAAAAACATACTGCAGGAAGGGAGGGACTCGCACCCACCCTGGTGTGGAGGAAGATTTAAAGGCCCTACAGTTTTTTTTACATACCAATTTAGATCTTTGCATAGCAAATTGTCATTGGATCCGTATTTTGGCCAGAATATCACTCTATTAAGGGCTATTTTGTCCAGACAAAACACAATACTTTATCATTTTCTATTTATCCTTCCTTTTTGTACACCACACGTTTCCCCGGTACCTTAACATCCTCCCTAAAGGACTGGACGGAGGAATGTCACCATTTTTCCTTTCTATTTCCCATTCTGAGTCTCGAGGCTTCTCCTTGCGCCTCGTCCCTCCTCTCAGAATGCCCCCGACCACCAAGGTAGTACTTAACAGTCTGTTTTCTTACCTTGGTCCACGCACAAAGTTGCCCGCTCGCTCGTATCGTGCTTCCCGCTTTTTCCTTTCTCCTTTCGCCTATGGTTTGCGGGGATCCGCCTTCGTCCCCACAGCCCTGCAGTTTCTGTCTGTCCGTCCGTCCTGGAATCCCCACCGACCATCCAGAAGGCCATTGAAATCAACGGGGCACGCCTTCCCGTCCATTGGCGACAGGGACCCCCGAGATGACGACGTCGAGTCTCGGACGAGCCCCCAGACTTGTAGGAAACCATCATCTTGCCAACAGAATAGGCTCAGGCAGGATCTCTCGGCAAAGCACGTTTTATTAAGGCTTTTGCGAAACGGGCCGTTCTACCTAAAAGTAGGCACACGCAATAGGGCAAAAAGCTTATACGCCCCCACAAATGCCAGCTGCAAATTCCCTGCCCTGTTCCCCAGGGGTTGGGTACTGCAGGCTTTCCGGACTGCCCGCCGCCTGCCTCAGTTTCCAGGACTCATTCATCTCATGCTAAGAAGGCCCTTCCCCTGCTGGATCTATTGCAAAGGTGGGTTCCTGGCTCTTGGGTTAGCCTTCCCTCTAGCTGCACTTGTTTTTGAAATGCAGGAATGAGTTTGCATTGCAGCATGAGTTGGAAGAGAGTTGGTTTGTGGGAAGGATTCCCAGTGTGATGTGTGTCAATCCTTCCCCCCTCGCTGGGTGAGGTGGCAGCTGAGTTGCAAAAGCAACATTCCTTCTTGAAGGGCTCCTTCCTTGCAGGGCTGAGGCAGAGGCGAGAGAGCCAGGCAGGTGCACGGGGGGGGCGCCGTGGGGGGCGCCGTGGGGGGGGCGGTTTGTCGGTGGGAAAAGCGGGGATCGAACCAGGGACCCATTTGACCAATCCGCGGGTCCGGCGCCCTGGCCGCTCCGCCAGCGCGATCCCACGGCCGTGGAACGCACGGCGCCCCCTATAGGCCGCAGAGCGGCCTGCGCGGCGGCTAAAGGCCGGGGGGGCGGTGGGCGGGGTGGGGATGGAAGTGGGTGCCCTGCGGACCAGCGTCCCGCGACCTGGCCGCTCCTCTACCGCCATCCCCACCGCCGGGGGACGCCACAGCTCCCCCTACAAACCTCCGCCCGCCCGCTAAGCTCGGCCCATGCCGGGGGGCACCCACCGACTCGCTGCCTCCCACCACCACGCTGCAACCCCACCTGCCCCCCGCCCAATCACACACCCCCCCACCCGCCCCTCGCCTGACAGAGCCCAAGACCTCCCGCTGCTGACAGCTACCTGCTCGCGGCCCTAGCGGCAGCGCACACCGCTCTGCGGCCTATAGGGGGCGCCGTGCGTTCCACGGCCGTGGGATCGCGCTGGCGGAGCGGCCAGGGCGCCGGACCCGCGGATTGGTCAAATGGGTCCCTGGTTCGATCCCCGCTTTTCCCACCGACAGACCCCCACCCCCCACGGCCCCCCCCCCGCGCACCTGCCTCGCTCTCTCGCCTCTGCCTCAGCCCTGCAAGGAGCTATTGAAGGACGAAGGTTGTTTTTACAACTGGTTTGGCACCTGAGCTCAGCGGGGGAAAGGATTGAGAGGTATCAGACTATGAATCACAGAATCACAGAATGTTAGGGATTGGAAGGGACCTCAGAAGATCGTCTAGTCCAATCCCCCCGCCAGAGCAGGAACACCTAGATGAGGTTACACAGGAATGTGTCCAGGTGGCTTTTGAATGTCTCCAGAGGAGGAGACTCCTCAGCCTCCCTGGGCAGCCCGTTCCAGTGCTCTGCCAGCCTCACTGAGAAGAAGTTTCTTCTCCTATTTAAGTGGAACCTCCTGTGTTGCAGTTTGTACCCATTGCCCCATGTCTTATCATTGGTTGTCAGTGAGAAGAGCCTGGCTCCATCCTCGTGACACTCACCCTTTACATATTTACAAACATTAATGAGGTCACCCCTCAGTCTCCTCTTCTCCAAACTAAAGAGACCCAGCTCCCTCAGCCTTTCCTCAGTAGGGAGATGCTCCACTCCCTTAATCAACTTTGTCGCCCTGCGCTGGACTCTCTCCAGCAGTTCCCTGTCCTTCTTGAACTGAGGGGCCCAGAACTGGACACAATATTCCAGATGCGGTCTCACCAGGGTAGAGTAGAGGGGCAGGAGAACCTCTTTCAACCTACTAACTACCCCCCTTCTAATACACCCCAGGATGTCATTGGCCTTCTTGGCCACAAGGGCACAGTGCTGGCTCATGGTCATCGTGCCGTCCACCGGGACCCCCAGGTCCCTTTCACTGCTCTCTGACAGGTCATTCCCCGACTTATACTAGTACCTGGGGTTCTTCTTGCCCAGATGCAAGACTCTACACTTGCGCTTGTTATAGTTCATTCATGTTTTCCCCGCCCAACTCTCCAGCCTGTCCAGCTCTCGCTGGATGGCAGCACAGCCTTCTGGCGTGTCAGCCACTCCTCCCAGCTTGGTGTCATCAGCAAACTTGCTGACAGTCACTCTATTCCCTCATCCAAGTCATTGATGAATATATTGAATAGTACTGGCCCCAGTACCGACCCTTGAGGGACTCCACAGGCCTCCAACTAGACTCTGCCCCGTCGATCACGACTCTCTGGCTTCTTTCCTTCAGCCAGTTCACAGTCCACATCGCTACCCGATCGTCCAGACCACACTTCCTCAGTTTAGCTGGGAGGATGCTGTGGGAGACCGTGTCAAACGCTTCACTGAAATCAAGACAGACCACATCCACTGCTTTACCATCATCTGTCCACCCGGTTATGTCCTCATAAAAGTCTATGAGGTTGGTCAAGCACGACTTCCCTTTGGTGAAGCCACGTTGACTGCCCCTAATGACCCCCTTATCCCTGATATGCCTTGAGATGGCACCAAGGATAAGTCGTTCCATCAGTTTCCCAGGGATGGAGGTGAGGCTGACCGGTCCATAGTTACCCGGGTCCTCCTTCTTGCCCTTTTTGAAGACTGGAATGACATTTGCTTTCCTCCAGCCCTCAGGCACCCCTCCCGTTTCCCATGACTTAGCAAAGGTGACGGAGAGTGGCCTAGCAATGATCAGCCAGCTCCCTCAGCACCCGCGGGTGCATCCCACCTGGAGCCATGGATTTATGGATGTCCAGATTGCTTAATCGGTCCCTAACCCAGGCCCTCAGCCTTCCCTAGCCTGGAAGCACCAACACCCACGAAGGAGCGAGCTGTGGGCAATGTCCTGCTTTGCCTTCAGCGTCTCTCGCAATGTTAACTTGCAAATTTGTAGTGGATGAGGGTGTGGAACTGCAAGCTGGGGATAACAGTTTTCCAGTGAACGTGAAGGAGAAGGACATTGAACTGCTGCCCATGCAAGCTGGTCTCAGAGGACACGTAGCAACTATTCACCTCACACCTGGCAATGCATTCGTTTTAAAAAAAAAAAAAAAATAAGCCCAAAACCACTAAGGCAGGGCTATGTTTCTCACCTGCATAGATGTCATCCTTTCCTGACTGGAACCCTTGGCTTCTTTGTGAAGCCTTTGGTTTCATTACCGGGTAGCGGAGGTTTGTTATCAGTCCTTGATTTGGCTTGTCGTAAGTGTATATTGAATCCTTCAATATTCTGAAGATCCTCTCTGGAACACCTTCAGAAGTCTGCAGAGAAAGGAAAGAAACATTTGTCTGCAGCTGCTCTTCGCATGGAGTCCCCAAAAATGAAAGGAATGACAGGTTGCTTCTTCTTTCCCAAGGAGCTGTTTTGGGTGACAGAGTCTGGTACCAGCCTTTGGCCACCAGGGACACCTGCTTGGTGGTGTGCTCTAGGCCCTAAGTGTCACCTCCCTCACCCGCTTGATTTTTTTTTTTTTTTTTTTTTTTTTTTTTTTTAAAGGGAGAAGAGCAGTTTAAAATCTGGGCTCAGGGGTGTGTTGCAGAGGGATGGCGTTACCGACTTCCCCCTGGCGTCAGAGCGCAACGTTCTCTAGGTTATCTACTTTAGTCTTCTAGTGCACCACACTGGTGTGGATGTCAATGAATAAAGTCTGTGTTGAACTTGTATAAGGAAACACGGAAAAAAAGAATAAGCCAATAAACGCCATCATTATTTTAAAGAAAGATGAGAAGGTAATTTTGCTTATGTCTCCAATAGAAAAGAACCACTGAACAATGACCCCCCTTCCTTCTCTCCTCAGTGGGCAGAGATGACAAGAGTTCCTCCTACTCCTTCCCTCTCCTTTCTCCCAAGGTAAACAGTGTCACATTCAGTGCCATGTAGATTAACTTGCATTTCTGAATTGAACCATAACTCCCCTTGGCACCACTCCAAGCAGAGAGACGAACTGAGCAGCTCAGACATGGATGTGTATGAGTATTCAAGGGTCCTGGCCTGACACCAACATCAGTGACATTGTCTTGATCTATCCTTTAATAGACTGAGATCTTTGTCGGTCAAAGTTCAGGCAGCTTACCAGAAAACCAACTACAGTCCTCATGTGTTAACAACATTTAGACTGTCAAAGGAAGAATGCTCAAATTTTAAATTCATCCTTCGTTTGCAGAGAACAGCTGCAGAAACTGAATGCCTAACACAAGCTAGCACAACAACACAGAAACGTAGAGAAGGAAAGAGAACACCCAACCGCCTGTTCTACTGGTTATTTTCTCCAATACAGGAGAAACAACCACCAACTCTGGAGAACAAACAGGTCAGGGTTATTGGTCCCACAAAAACGAGCATAAGAAATACTAAGGCAATTCCCCAGAGTCCAGTAACTCTCTTGCCCTCAAGCCAGGGTCGTGCCACAAAAACAAAACTCTTACCAAAGATTTCATCTTAGCTTGAACAGGTAAGTTGTGATGACGGAGATTCGCCAGGAGTCCTAAACATGGTATCATTACCTCATCTTCTGTGGTTTGACTGAAAAGTCCAGGAAGTCAAACAAAGACTTTTAATTAAAGCATCCAGAAATTAGTTACCAGAATTTGGGGGTTGAGGGTGGGGTGCTTGGGGGACTCTATTTTGTTGCCGTGGCGGTGGGGAGGGGAGTGTGGTATTGTTTTGTTTTTTAACTAGACACCATTCTGCCAAGCCAAGCAAAATTCAGATTGCAATCCCCATAGTGTGGGCAGTTTTTAACTGAGCACATCTGGGGGAAAAAAAAAAAAAAAAGGTCTATCAGAGACCAGCACTATCAAAGGTCCTTTATTGCAGGTGCTTTTAAGAGTCACTAGATCTCTTACAAGGACCCTTGCACAAAAGTCATTTTAATGTAACATAAGTCTGTTCCTAATGACGAGCATGACTTTTCCCCTGGGTCTTCTCTTTGACAGCTCCCTGGGATATGCAGGTGGGCTAAGAGGCCAGTTAATATCCAGTCACTGAAAGTCCCACAACCACTGCATTTGACAGGCTGTAACAACATGGTTTGCTAAGAAAAACCTCTGTTTAGCTTGGAGTAAAAATGCCACAGGTCACTCTGGAGACCAGGTTAGTGCAATATGCTAATGGCCTTCAGAAAGTTTAGAAACTTAGCCAGGTGTTTCCCATGAGAGAAGGTAACTGAGTGCACACTTACACATGATGCATTAGAAATGAAATTAATTCATTGACGTTGGCACCAGCACAAAAGACCTGAACATTGTAAGTTACCCTCTGCAGCAACTGGATACTCTGAGGAAATTAAAAGCTGTTCACATGTGTCTTTCCTATAGCATCGCACTCAAGAATGTTACAAATTAGAAAGCTGAAAGGACAAATAAAAAGACATCACGACTGAATTCATTTTCAGACCCTGTGACGTTAACACGACAACTACACAAGCTGCTGTGAGCACACAGGGTCGTGTCCTGACACTCCGAGGTACTTATTAAAAGCCCAAACAGATGGATAAGGTTTTCTTTTGACAGAGGCATTACCTTTGTAGCCCATCCATTTCTCCCCTTTGCTTCATCAGCACGTTCTCCATTCTGTCAGCGAGAAAGGGGCTTTGTCCTGTTGAAAGATCCACAAGTTTTGCCAAAATGCAAAAAGCGCTTTGCAGCCTCTTCAGAAAGTATGTTTAGTGCAGGGGTGTCAAACTCATTTGTAGCAAATGCAATTTTAGGACTGTATAAATGTAGGAGTAGTCGCATTTCTAGAGTCCTAAAATTACGTTTGGCCCTTTGAAGGCAACCGCGAGGCTGATGTGCCCCCCAGTGAAAATGAGTTTGACACCCCCGGCTTAGAGGAAAACACGTTTGCTGTGAAGACAGTCGACAGATCTAATGGTAGTTAAGTCTTTCCTACAGCATCCTTTCAGCACGCAACGTAATTGAGTTAATATAATGCTAATATGCACAATTATGACAATAATCACAGCACAGGATAGCAGCTGAAACCAAACCTCATTATATAAGCATGTGACATAAGAAATTCAAGGTCTTAGTCCTGCATCTACTTGGTGACTACAAAACCTCTCCCACTGACTGGCAAGTCACCTGGATCTCTTAGTCTTCTCCTACTCCAAGTGCTTTGACAAATACACAAACTGGGACAAAAGTGTCCTTCACTGGATGCCTGACTCATTTTCCACAGATCAGGGGCAACACAACTGCTGGCAAATTCATTTTCCGTTTTCCCTCTCAGAAAAGAGATGTCACGACACGTAGCCAGCAAGTACTTGCTGAAATCTCAGAGCCACATATGAGGAAACCTGTGCATATTTAAAAAAAAAAAAAAAAAGAGGAGGTCTTCCCCACCTTTACTGGTCAATGCACAGAAAGGACACGTGAACATTGGTGAAGATGGGCTGTGAGATGGGCTGTGAGATATTATGTGTAAGGTAATAATGTGTAATAAGCTCTGCACTTGACTCCTATAACTCAGCTCGCACTGGCACAGCCCCTTGCACTCACTGGCACTGAGCAGAGGGCAGCAGGCACACGTGCCCTGCAGACCTTCGATGAGAACTGGCAGCCACAGCTCTCGTTTCACTCCTTCACAACTGCCTGTCAAAGAATTGATTAGACAAAACCGACTCCAGGCTTGTCTCATGAACAGTAGGAGAAAGAACTAAATACCTCAGCTGGAAAATAATTCTGGAAAATAAGCTCTCCAGCAGCCAAATCATTTCAAAAACAGAGGCTTTTGGTTTTGGTTTTGGTTTATTTTTGCTTGGTTTGTTGGTTGGATTTGTTTGTCTGGTTTTGTTAGGTTTGGGGTTTTTTGTTTTGTTTCAATTGGAGCAGGTGAGAAGCTCAAGCTCGATTAAAGAGAGAGTACAAAGAACTCTCTGCAGCCTTAAAATCCTGTCATACTGGCCTCGTATGGCAAACAACATACACAGCTAAGACCGACACACTATTTCAGAAGAGTTATTACATGCATGCCGCATAACAGATACCATATAAGAGTAGACAAATAGAGTTAAACATTAGTTCCTGTTACCTGTAATATGAATGGGTCACTGAGATGAGCAGAGCCTCGATGAACCACTCCTGCCAGCACGTGGTCACATTGTAGGTATCCTGAAGAGCTTCTCTAGTCTCGCTCTCTAAGACTGGAATTTAAGAATTATTAACAAAAAACCCCTGTCAAACAGCAAAAGCAGCTGTTGCATTAGCTACCAATCTGAGCAGAAGCCCAAGTCATTGACCAGTTTTTCACATCTGTTT
Organism: Columba livia; assembly: GCF_036013475.1. NCBI lineage: Eukaryota > Metazoa > Chordata > Aves > Columbiformes > Columbidae > Columba > Columba livia. The sequence goes on from NW_027043813.1 coordinate 38,251, forward strand.
CACAAACAACTACAAATAAATCACAGCTCCTACGCACTTGAAGAATCTGGACCTGTCTTGTCATCGCTTTCCCAGAGCAAAGAGCATACCCCCCTCCCCTCTTCCCCCCTTCCTACCCCTCTGCACACCACCTCCAGCCCCGCTACAACCCCACCTGCCCCCCGCCCAAACACATCCCCCCCCACGCCCACCCCACCCCTCGCCTGACAGAGCCCAAGACCTCCCGCTGCTGACAGCTACCTGCTCGGGGCCTGGGAGCAAGCGTCACCCAAATGGAACAACCGGCCCAGGCCCACCCACGGGAGACTCTGGGGCGCAAACCAGATGCAAACTCTTCCGTCCTTCCTTCCTTCCTTCCTGCCTTGGCCCTAAGTGTCACCTCCCTCACCCACTTGTTGGGTTTTATTCCGAAAAAAAAAAGAGTGGTTTAAAATCTGGGCTCGGGTGTGTTGAAGAGGGACAGCGTTAGCGACTTTCCCCTGGGGACAGAGTGCAAGGTTAGTGGCAACCTGTTTGGTTCTCACTTCAAAGCTTCTCTTTCGACGCCTAGGTGAGAAGCAGAAGCCAAAGGTTCTGCCAAGGATGGGCACTGTCGAGCAAAAGACATCTGCAGAGGCAAGCCCGGAGGACGGCGCTCCTAAGCAGAGGAAGGGCCTTGTCGCAAGCTGCGTTTGAACGTGCCCGTTGGTGCTGCTGGACTGGATTCCTTCCAGGGCACAGTCCCCCAGGGATCCGTACAGAGACTTGGCCACACTGGTCACTTGAGGAGGGTGACAGACGGTAAGCGCACAAATCATCTGGAGTCACAGCCAGGGTCCTGCTAGTGGTGAGGACAAGTGAACAGGGCTTGATTCTCTTGGTTTTTCGGCATCCTGCATCTTGCCTTCTGCCCGGGGTGGGCTAGGTGCCACTGCCTCTGCGGACTTGCTCTGGCTGGGACGGAGTTGACTCTTGTTAGTGGCAGCTGGCCTAGCACCGTGTTTGGCAGGGGTGGCTAAAGCGGTGTTGCTTACTGCAGCTGTGGTGTGGCTGTTGCTGCGAGTGCGGGCCTCCCGGAGCCGTGAGGTTGTCTCTTTTTCCTGCAGCACCGAGGCTGGGGGTGTGCAAGAGGTTGGGAGGGTGGAGAGCAGGAGAGCATCTGGGAAGTGGCCAAAGGGCCGTCCCCTGCTGTAGGCCAGCTGCGCCCACAGGCCTGGTGTTCCTTGCTGCTGGTGCTGCTGCTGCTGCCTTTGTGGTGCAGGTCAGGGTTTCTGGGCGCATGCATGATTTGGGGTGGGCTTGGGGGTGGGCAGGAGGGCAGCAGGCCAAAGGGCTCCCCTCCTGCTGTGCTGCCTGGGTGTCCCTGGCTGTGTGTCTGCCGGGGGCCGGGGAAGCAAGAGCAAGAGGGCCAAGCGGGCGGCAGGCAGCGCAGGCTGGTGAGCGGCAAGGAGGAAAGGCCAAGGGCTTTGGGCGTCTGGTGCCGGGCCAGGTGGGGCTGAGGCGAGGGCATCTTTTCTACTAATGTCTATTCGTGATCCATAAACCTCACTTACTGAATCATCTGCTCCCTGTAGCATAATTAGCAAAGGGTTGCACTGCAGAGACTCACATCCCGGGAGAGATTGCCCTTTGGATAGGGTAAGTTTTCTTTTTCATTCTATAACCATTCATTGCTCACTGTCCATCCCCCAAACTCTGTGGTCCAGATAACACTGTATCAGGAGGGGCAATGAGAGACAGCAACAAAAACTATGCACTTATTTAAATCATCCTTAGACTCGGTCCCCTTGGACACATGTTTGTTTTCATAACTCAATTCCCTTTAGCTCTGTACATCCCCACACCTATGGATCTGGCAAGCGTCTACTCAAATTGTTAGGGAACCTTCAGTTTCAGTGACGTTCACGTTAAGTAACCCATTTGTAAATTCTACATAATACAGGATTAGTAATCCCCAAAAGTTTCATTTCATTTTCATCTCTGTATCTTTAGTTGAAGTGGGTCGTCAGTTGTCAGTACTTGCCACTCCTCACTGTCCTTTGGAGGTCTGATTGGCTCTTTAATCCACGTGTAATGAGTCCACCCTTTCTCAGCTGGTCGCACCACTGTCTCGGTGATCAGCAGAACTTGAAATGCGCCTTCCCAATCTGGCTGAAGCTTAGCGTCTTTCCAGGATTTGACCAGGACCTGCTGTCCAGGCTGAAACTTGTGAGCTGCAGACTCTAAAGGCAGAGTTTGTGCCAGAAGCCCTTGGTGCCTGAGAGAAGACAGAAAAGACAACCCGAGCATACAGTTTTTGAGAAACAAATCCTTAGTTTCAAACCGTGGGGGTCCATCCGTTATTTCGCTTTTGCTACCACTGCCCCCGTGGCAGTGCTAAGAGGGAAGGCTTCTCCCCACCTGGTAAGATGATCAAACACTAGTAAGTTTTTAATTCAGCCAACTGCAGGTAATTCTGTGAAATCAACTTGTATATTTTGGAAGGGTCATAAACTTGGCCTTCAACCTCCTGCAGGCTGCTTCCTAAGTGCCTTTTCATTTACTTTTTTACAAACCACACATCATTCACAAATTTGCTTGGCTATAGTATAAATTCCAGTACACCCATATTTTTATAACACTATGGCACCCATTACTTGTTTTCCTCATTAACTCTCTTGATGTAAAATTGCTAATACCTTCCTCATGGTTTGCTTATTTAACATTTCTCTACCCTCTGGGAGTACGCATTTCCCATTCTGTTCCCTGGCTTCCAACTCTTGGAGGACTTCTTTTTATCTTTCATTGAAAACTGGAATTTCTTGTGGGGCCAGGACCTCGGGCGTGAGATAAAACCTGAAGCAATAACTAAGTTAAGGCTGCTTCTCAGGCCATTTCATCTGCTAACCAACTTCCCCGACACAAAAAGAGTTGCCCCTCTGATGTCCATTAACATGTACTACAGCCACTTCTATTGGTGACATCAGATTCCATAACACTTGTCCAACTAGTTCTTCATGAACCAATTCTTTACCTTTGCTATTAATTAGACCCCATTCTTCCCAAATTTTCCCAAAGGTGTGCACTTCTCCAAATGCGTATCTAGAACCATTACGGATGGTACCTTCTTTTCCTTCTAACATTTGCAGTGCCTGACTGACGGCTTGTGGCTGGCATGTTTGAGCTGACCAGTTATTAGGCAACCTTCCCGTTTCTCTTATTTCACCATTCACACCTTCAACGATGGCACACCCATTGTGTCTCTTCCCCTGAATTACCCTTGAAGACCCATCTATGAAGAGGTGCAGCCCATTGCCACCTCTCCATAGGAAAGCAGCAGGGTTTAATTTCCTGCTTTCTCCCACCAGAAGAGCAGTTGCTGCTGCAGCTTGCACACACTCTGGCCAACCTCGAGACACTGGGTCTAAGAGCTTAGATCAGTGTGCCACTGCTTGTCGCTTCCCCCCCAGCCCACTTGCTGCTGGAGCAGCGTGAGAGGCAGAACAGGCCTCCACTCTGTGCAAGCATTGCTCAACAATAACAAAAACATCTCTGTATTATCAACACTGTTTTAAGCATCAATCAAAAACATAGTCCCATACCAGGTACCACAAAGAAAATTAACTCCAGCCCAGCCAAAACCAACACAAACTTCCAGGTAATACAATATCTTTCAAATTTTCTCCTTGTCACCCCCCAGGCAGTAACTGTGTTTCCACACCCAGAGCCTGTAAAAGGTTTCTCTCTAATATAGAAGCTGGGGAATCTTCCCCTAATATATTCCTTCCCCATACGCTTTTAATTCTTATTATCACAAATAGGAATTTATTCATAATTGTCTCTCCTTCCTCCCTGCTACCCCATTTATTACAACTCCGTCTTCAGTTCTGGATCTTTTTAGGGGAGAATTTAGAAGGGACATGGGAGCTTCTGTTTCTGCTAAAAACTAGACCTCATTACCAATTACCACCATTACTTTACCAATTACATGCTCTTTTCCAATTTAAACGTTTCCCCACAAAAAACAAACAAACAAAAAAAAAAAAAAAAAAACACCAATAAAAAAAGCCACCACAACACCAAAAACATTTTCAGCCCCTCTGATTTTCCAAAGTGTATTGAGTTTTCTTCCTTTAGTCATTTCCAACAGTTGCCGCCCTAGGGGTAAATATCCCAGATTTCCACAATAATAGCATCCCATTTTCTCTCATTCTCTCACTTTTTTCACTGACTTTGGTCTAAATCTTCTGCGGTTTTGTTTTGTTCTTTTCCCTTCCAGTCTTTCACTTGCAACCAATCAGTCTGCTTCAACTTTTCGCTTCAGTTCCCGACCATCATACACAAACACGACCACACTCAGATTTTTTGCAAATTCTTCCTGCCAACCTGGCACATGCTCTCGGAAATACTTCCGTAGATCCACAAACACACTTGCTACCAGTCCACAAAGCTTTCCAAAAATCTTCCCCAGTCGGTGCTCCCCTGGCTTCTGTCTACATTCCTGCACTTCAGTTCAGTTTACTCTTATCTCCTCAAAAGCTCAAAAGCTTTTATCAGATTTTTAACCACCGTTTGGCAATTATCTCCATTTGTTTGATTATTATCATCTCAATTAGAATCACCTTGGGGCCAGGTAGTCTCCCACTGCCTGTGGGGTTAGTTCCACATTCTTTTAAATGATGTTTCCGGAAAGACCAACTCTCTCAATAACAGGATAACATCGGCTCAGAATGGATTCTAGCCGCTCCCCCCCTCCCCCCCCCCCAAAAAAAAAAATTAGAAAATCATGATGCTCATCGATCCCCATCTTCCCTTCAGAGTTTGATTTCCTCACATAATCAAATCCCCAGAGTGCCAGGGGGTGCATCCGTGTAACACTGGAACACTGGAGGGCATTCACATGTACATCCCCCCCTTCGCACTTGCTCCCCTACACACACATACGCACGCACATCTGCTGCTGGCTGCACTGCAAAATAACTTTAGCAATCCCAGGGTAAAGCCCAGCAAAAGCAGTAAGGACAAGAAAGACAGTTGGGGAGGTAATCAAGAGGTGATACAGAGAGCAGAGACCAGCTCTGCAAGCACCTTAGTTAAATTACTCCCAACTGCAGCTAAAATTCTTTCCCTAGGTTTTTATACTCGTTTTCGACCATCCTCTTTATGGTGGTCATATGCCAAATCATCCTATACGTACCAGTAATTCATTTGTCCAGGACATCTGTTTTCTAGGTGTTTTTTAGTTACAGTTTGCCAGTCTCCTCGATATAAGGTCATTGCATGCTTTTCTTGAAAACCTTGCTGTACCATAAGTATTTTCCCAATTTTGCAATACCTCGGCCAAGGGTGTCCCCTTCTCTATGCCGAGTTTTATTTCCCATCACTAAAAAAATTCAGAGACACGCTTCCGTTGAGTCACGAGGTTCAGAGGGAGCCCCTTGCTTTCTAATCTCCTTCAGAGAGGAGTTTAGGTGCGGCTGGATCCCATCCTAGTCTCAGACTTGGTCAACGGCTTATGTCTAAAGGATATTTTCCCATTCTCAAGAGAGACTCGAACACTGCTTTTATGTGCACTTTACACTGATCAGGCCACACACTTTGCACTCAAAAACATACTGCAGGAAGGGAGGGACTCGCACCCACCCTGGTGTGGAGGAAGATTTAAAGGCCCTACAGTTTTTTTTACATACCAATTTAGATCTTTGCATAGCCAATTGTCATTGGATCCGTATTTTGGCCAGAATATCACTCTATTAAGGGCTATTTTGTCCAGACAAAACACAATACTTTATCATTTTCTATTTATCCTTCCTTTTTGTACACCACACGTTTCCCCGGTACCTTAACATCCTCCCTAAAGGACTGGAAGGAGGAATGTCACCATTTTTCCTTTCTATTTCCCATTCTGAGTCTCGAGGCTTCTCCTTGCGCCTCGTCCCTCCTCTCAGAATGCCCCCGACCACCAAGGTAGTACTTAACAGTCTGTTTTCTTACCTTGGTCCACGCACAAAGTTGCCCGCTCGCTCGTATCGTGCTTCCCGCTTTTTCCTTTCTCCTTTCGCCTATGGTTTGCGGGGATCCGCCTTCGTCCCCACAGCCCTGCAGTTTCTGTCTGTCCGTCCGTCCTGGAATCCCCACCGACCATCCAGAAGGCCATTGAAATCAACGGGGCACGCCTTCCCGTCCATTGGCGACAGGGACCCCCGAGATGACGACGTCGAGTCTCGGACGAGCCCCCAGACTTGTAGGAAACCATCATCTTGCCAACAGAATAGGCTCAGGCAGGATCTCTCGGCAAAGCACGTTTTATTAAGGCTTTTGCGAAACGGGCCGTTCTACCTAAAAGTAGGCACACGCAATAGGGCAAAAAGCTTATACGCCCCCACAAATGCCAGCTGCAAATTCCCTGCCCTGTTCCCCAGGGGTTGGGTACTGCAGGCTTTCCGGACTGCCCGCCGCCTGCCTCAGTTTCCAGGACTCATTCATCTCATGCTAAGAAGGCCCTTCCCCTGCTGGATCTATTGCAAAGGTGGGTTCCTGGCTCTTGGGTTAGCCTTCCCTCTAGCCGCACTTGTTTTTGAAATGCAGGAATGAGTTTGCATTGCAGCATGAGTTGGAAGAGAGTTGGTTTGTGGGAAGGATTCCCAGTGTGATGTGTGTCAATCCTTCCCCCCTCGCTGGGTGAGGTGGCAGCTGAGTTGCAAAAGCAACATTCCTTCTTGAAGGGCTCCTTCCTTGCAGGGCTGAGGCAGAGGCGAGAGAGCGAGGCAGGTGCACGGGGGGGGCGCCGTGGGGGGCGCCGTGGGGGGGGCGGTTTGTCGGTGGGAAAAGCGGGGATCGAACCAGGGACCCATTTGACCAATCCGCGGGTCCGGCGCCCTGGCCGCTCCGCCAGCGCGATCCCACGGCCGTGGAACGCACAGCGCCCCCTATAGGCCGCAGAGCGGCCTGCGCGGCGGCTAAAGGCCGGGGGGGCGGTGGGCGGGGTGGGGATGGAAGTGGGTGCCCTGCGGACCAGCGTCCCGCGACCTGGCCGCTCCTCTACCGCCATCCCCACCGCCGGGGGACGCCACAGCTCCCCCTACAAACCTCCGCCCGCCCGCTAAGCTCGGCCCATGCCGGGGGGCACCCACCGACTCGCTGCCTCCCACCACCACGCTGCAACCCCACCTGCCCCCCGCCCAATCACACACCCCCCCACCCGCCCCTCGCCTGACAGAGCCCAAGACCTCCCGCTGCTGACAGCTACCTGCTCGCGGCCCTAGCGGCAGCGCACGCCGCTCTGCGGCCTATAGGGGGCGCCGTGCGTTCCACGGCCGTGGGATCGCGCTGGCGGAGCGGCCAGGGCGCCGGACCCGCGGATTGGTCAAATGGGTCCCTGGTTCGATCCCCGCTTTTCCCACCGACAGACCCCCACCCCCCACGGCCCCCCCCCCGCGCACCTGCCTCGCTCTCTCGCCTCTGCCTCAGCCCTGCAAGGAGCTATTGAAGGACGAAGGTTGTTTTTACAACTGGTTTGGCACCTGAGCTCAGCGGGGGAAAGGATTGAGAGGTATCAGACTATGAATCACAGAATCACAGAATGTTAGGGATTGGAAGGGACCTCAGAAGATCGTCTAGTCCAATCCCCCCGCCAGAGCAGGAACACCTAGATGAGGTTACACAGGAATGTGTCCAGGTGGCTTTTGAATGTCTCCAGAGGAGGAGACTCCTCAGCCTCCCTGGGCAGCCCGTTCCAGTGCTCTGCCAGCCTCACTGAGAAGAAGTTTCTTCTCCTATTTAAGTGGAACCTCCTGTGTTGCAGTTTGTACCCATTGCCCCATGTCTTATCATTGGTTGTCAGTGAGAAGAGCCTGGCTCCATCCTCGTGACACTCACCCTTTACATATTTACAAACATTAATGAGGTCACCCCTCAGTCTCCTCTTCTCCAAACTAAAGAGACCCAGCTCCCTCAGCCTTTCCTCAGTAGGGAGATGCTCCACTCCCTTAATCAACTTTGTCGCCCTGCGCTGGACTCTCTCCAGCAGTTCCCTGTCCTTCTTGAACTGAGGGGCCCAGAACTGGACACAATATTCCAGATGCGGTCTCACCAGGGTAGAGTAGAGGGGCAGGAGAACCTCTTTCAACCTACTAACTACCTCCCTTCTAATACACCCCAGGATGTCATTGGCCTTCTTGGCCACAAGGGCACAGTGCTGGCTCATGGTCATCGTGCCGTCCACCGGGACCCCCAGGTCCCTTTCACTGCTCTCTGACAGGTCATTCCCCGACTTATACTAGTACCTGGGGTTCTTCTTGCCCAGATGCAAGACTCTACACTTGCGCTTGTTATAGTTCATTCATGTTTTCCCCGCCCAACTCTCCAGCCTGTCCAGCTCTCGCTGGATGGCAGCACAGCCTTCTGGCGTGTCAGCCACTCCTCCCAGCTTGGTGTCATCAGCAAACTTGCTGACAGTCACTCTATTCCCTCATCCAAGTCATTGATGAATATATTGAATAGTACTGGCCCCAGTACCGACCCTTGAGGGACTCCACAGGCCTCCAACTAGACTCTGCCCCGTCGATCACGACTCTCTGGCTTCTTTCCTTCAGCCAGTTCACAGTCCACATCGCTACCCGATCGTCCAGACCACACTTCCTCAGTTTAGCTGGGAGGATGCTGTGGGAGACCGTGTCAAACGCTTCACTGAAATCAAGACAGACCACATCCACTGCTTTACCATCATCTGTCCACCCGGTTATGTCCTCATAAAAGTCTATGAGGTTGGTCAAGCACGACTTCCCTTTGGTGAAGCCACGTTGACTGCCCCTAATGACCCCCTTATCCCTGATATGCCTTGAGATGGCACCAAGGATAAGTCGTTCCATCAGTTTCCCAGGGATGGAGGTGAGGCTGACCGGTCCATAGTTACCCGGGTCCTCCTTCTTGCCCTTTTTGAAGACTGGAATGACATTTGCTTTCCTCCAGCCCTCAGGCACCCCTCCCGTTTCCCATGACTTAGCAAAGGTGACGGAGAGTGGCCTAGCAATGATCAGCCAGCTCCCTCAGCACCCGCGGGTGCATCCCACCTGGAGCCATGGATTTATGGATGTCCAGATTGCTTAATCGGTCCCTAACCCAGGCCCTCAGCCTTCCCTAGCCTGGAAGCACCAACACCCACGAAGGAGCGAGCTGTGGGCAATGTCCTGCTTTGCCTTCAGCGTCTCTCGCAATGTTAACTTGCAAATTTGTAGTGGATGAGGGTGTGGAACTGCAAGCTGGGGATAACAGTTTTCCAGTGAACGTGAAGGAGAAGGACATTGAACTGCTGCCCATGCAAGCTGGTCTCAGAGGACACGTAGCAACTATTCACCTCACACCTGGCAATGCATTCGTTTTAAAAAAAAAAAAAAAATAAGCCCAAAACCACTAAGGCAGGGCTATGTTTCTCACCTGCATAGATGTCATCCTTTCCTGACTGGAACCCTTGGCTTCTTTGTGAAGCCTTTGGTTTCATTACCGGGTAGCGGAGGTTTGTTATCAGTCCTTGATTTGGCTTGTCGTAAGTGTATATTGAATCCTTCAATATTCTGAAGATCCTCTCTGGAACACCTTCAGAAGTCTGCAGAGAAAGGAAAGAAACATTTGTCTGCAGCTGCTCTTCGCATGGAGTCCCCAAAAATGAAAGGAATGACAGGTTGCTTCTTCTTTCCCAAGGAGCTGTTTTGGGTGACAGAGTCTGGTACCAGCCTTTGGCCACCAGGGACACCTGCTTGGTGGTGTGCTCTAGGCCCTAAGTGTCACCTCCCTCACCCGCTTGATTTTTTTTTTTTTTTTTTTTTTTTTTTTTTTTAAAGGGAGAAGAGCAGTTTAAAATCTGGGCTCAGGGGTGTGTTGCAGAGGGATGGCGTTACCGACTTCCCCCTGGCGTCAGAGCGCAACGTTCTCTAGGTTATCTACTTTAGTCTTCTAGTGCACCACACTGGTGTGGATGTCAATGAATAAAGTCTGTGTTGAACTTGTATAAGGAAACACGGAAAAAAAGAATAAGCCAATAAACGCCATCATTATTTTAAAGAAAGATGAGAAGGTAATTTTGCTTATGTCTCCAATAGAAAAGAACCACTGAACAATGACCCCCCTTCCTTCTCTCCTCAGTGGGCAGAGATGACAAGAGTTCCTCCTACTCCTTCCCTCTCCTTTCTCCCAAGGTAAACAGTGTCACATTCAGTGCCATGTAGATTAACTTGCATTTCTGAATTGAACCATAACTCCCCTTGGCACCACTCCAAGCAGAGAGACGAACTGAGCAGCTCAGACATGGATGTGTATGAGTATTCAAGGGTCCTGGCCTGACACCAACATCAGTGACATTGTCTTGATCTATCCTTTAATAGACTGAGATCTTTGTCGGTCAAAGTTCAGGCAGCTTACCAGAAAACCAACTACAGTCCTCATGTGTTAACAACATTTAGACTGTCAAAGGAAGAATGCTCAAATTTTAAATTCATCCTTCGTTTGCAGAGAACAGCTGCAGAAACTGAATGCCTAACACAAGCTAGCGCAACAACACAGAAACGTAGAGAAGGAAAGAGAACACCCAACCGCCTGTTCTACTGGTTATTTTCTCCAATACAGGAGAAACAACCACCAACTCTGGAGAACAAACAGGTCAGGGTTATTGGTCCCACAAAAACGAGCATAAGAAATACTAAGGCAATTCCCCAGAGTCCAGTAACTCTCTTGCCCTCAAGCCAGGGTCGTGCCACAAAAACAAAACTCTTACCAAAGATTTCATCTTAGCTTGAACAGGTAAGTTGTGATGACGGAGATTCGCCAGGAGTCCTAAACATGGTATCATTACCTCATCTTCTGTGGTTTGACTGAAAAGTCCAGGAAGTCAAACAAAGACTTTTAATTAAAGCATCCAGAAATTAGTTACCAGAATTTGGGGGTTGAGGGTGGGGTGCTTGGGGGACTCTATTTTGTTGCCGTGGCGGTGGGGAGGGGAGTGTGGTATTGTTTTGTTTTTTAACTAGACACCATTCTGCCAAGCCAAGCAAAATTCAGATTGCAATCCCCATAGTGTGGGCAGTTTTTAACTGAGCACATCTGGGGGAAAAAAAAAAAAAAAATGTCTATCAGAGACCAGCACTATCAAAGGTCCTTTATTGCAGGTGCTTTTAAGAGTCACTAGATCTCTTACAAGGACCCTTGCACAAAAGTCATTTTAATGTAACATAAGTCTGTTCCTAATGACGAGCATGACTTTTCCCCTGGGTCTTCTCTTTGACAGCTCCCTGGGATATGCAGGTGGGCTAAGAGGCCAGTTAATATCCAGTCACTGAAAGTCCCACAACCACTGCATTTGACAGGCTGTAACAACATGGTTTGCTAAGAAAAACCTCTGTTTAGCTTGGAGTAAAAATGCCACAGGTCACTCTGGAGACCAGGTTAGTGCAATATGCTAATGGCCTTCAGAAAGTTTAGAAACTTAGCCAGGTGTTTCCCATGAGAGAAGGTAACTGAGTGCACACTTACACATGATGCATTAGAAATGAAATTAATTCATTGACGTTGGCACCAGCACAAAAGACCTGAACATTGTAAGTTACCCTCTGCAGCAACTGGATACTCTGAGGAAATTAAAAGCTGTTCACATGTGTCTTTCCTATAGCATCGCACTCAAGAATGTTACAAATTAGAAAGCTGAAAGGACAAATAAAAAGACATCACGACTGAATTCATTTTCAGACCCTGTGACGTTAACACGACAACTACACAAGCTGCTGTGAGCACACAGGGTCGTGTCCTGACACTCCGAGGTACTTATTAAAAGCCCAAACAGATGGATAAGGTTTTCTTTTGACAGAGGCATTACCTTTGTAGCCCATCCATTTCTCCCCTTTGCTTCATCAGCACGTTCTCCATTCTGTCAGCGAGAAAGGGGCTTTGTCCTGTTGAAAGATCCACAAGTTTTGCCAAAATGCAAAAAGCGCTTTGCAGCCTCTTCAGAAAGTATGTTTAGTGCAGGGGTGTCAAACTCATTTGTAGCAAATGCATTTTTAGGACTGTATAAATGTAGGAGTAGTCGCATTTCTAGAGTCCTAAAATTACGTTTGGCCCTTTGAAGGCAACCGCGAGGCTGATGTGCCCCCCAGTGAAAATGAGTTTGACACCCCCGGCTTAGAGGAAAACACGTTTGCTGTGAAGACAGTCGACAGATCTAATGGTAGTTAAGTCTTTCCTACAGCATCCTTTCAGCACGCAACGTAATTGAGTTAATATAATGCTAATATGGACAATTATGACAATAATCACAGCACAGGATAGCAGCTGAAACCAAACCTCATTATATAAGCATGTGACATAAGAAATTCAAGGTCTTAGTCCTGCATCTACTTGGTGACTACAAAACCTCTCCCACTGACTGGCAAGTCACCTGGATCTCTTAGTCTTCTCCTACTCCAAGTGCTTTGACAAATACACAAACTGGGACAAAAGTGTCCTTCACTGGATGCCTGACTCATTTTCCACAGATCAGGGGCAACACAACTGCTGGCAAATTCATTTTCCGTTTTCCCTCTCAGAAAAGAGATGTCACGACACGTAGCCAGCAAGTACTTGCTGAAATCTCAGAGCCACATATGAGGAAACCTGTGCATATTTAAAAAAAAAAAAAAAAAGAGGAGGTCTTCCCCACCTTTACTGGTCAATGCACAGAAAGGACACGTGAACATTGGTGAAGATGGGCTGTGAGATGGGCTGTGAGATATTATGTGTAAGGTAATAATGTGTAATAAGCTCTGCACTTGACTCCTATAACTCAGCTCGCACTGGCACAGCCCCTTGCACTCACTGGCACTGAGCAGAGGGCAGCAGGCACACGTGCCCTGCAGACCTTTGATGAGAACTGGCAGCCACAGCTCTCGTTTCACTCCTTCACAACTGCCTGTCAAAGAATTGATTAGACAAAACCGACTCCAGGCTTGTCTCATGAACAGTAGGAGAAAGAACTAAATACCTCAGCTGGAAAATAATTCTGGAAAATAAGCTCTCCAGCAGCCAAATCATTTCAAAAACAGAGGCTTTTGGTTTTGGTTTTGGTTTATTTTTGCTTGGTTTGTTGGTTGGATTTGTTTGTCTGGTTTTGTTAGGTTTGGGGTTTTTTGTTTTGTTTCAATTGGAGCAGGTGAGAAGCTCAAGCTCGATTAAAGAGAGAGTACAAAGAACTCTCTGCAGCCTTAAAATCCTGTCATACTGGCCTCGTATGGCAAACAACATACACAGCTAAGACCGACACACTATTTCAGAAGAGTTATTACATGCATGCCGCATAACAGATACCATATAAGAGTAGACAAATAGAGTTAAACATTAGTTCCTATTACCTGTAATATGAATGGGTCACTGAGATGAGCAGAGCCTCGATGAACCACTCCTGCCAGCACGTGGTCACATTGTAGGTATCCTGAAGAGCTTCTCTAGTCTCGCTCTCTAAGACTGGAATTTAAGAATTATTAACAAAAAACCCCTGTCAAACAGCAAAAGCAGCTGTTGCATTAGCTACCAATCTGAGCAGAAGCCCAAGTCATTGACCAGTTTTTCACATCTGTTTCACAAACAACTACAAATAAATCACAGCTCCTACGCACTTGAAGAATCTGGACCTGTCTTGTCATCGCTTTCCCAGAGCAAAGAGCATACCCCCCTCCCCTCTTCCCCCCTTCCTACCCCTCTGCACACCACCTCCAGCCCCGCTACAACCCCACCTGTCCCCCACCCAAACACATCCCCCCCCACGCCCACCCCACCCCTCGCCTGACAGAGCCCAAGACCTTCCGCTGCTGACAGCTACCTGCTCGGGGCCTGGGAGCAAGCGTCACCCAAATGGAACAACCGGCCCAGGCCCACCCACGGGAGACTCTGGGGCGCAAACCAGATGCAAACTCTTCCGTCCTTCCTTCCTTCCTTCCTGCCTTGGCCCTAAGTGTCACCTCCCTCACCCACTTGTTGGGTTTTATTCCGAAAAAAAAAAGAGTGGTTTAAAATCTGGGCTCGGGTGTGTTGAAGAGGGACAGCGTTAGCGACTTTCCCCTGGGGACAGAGTGCAAGGTTAGTGGCAACCTGTTTGGTTCTCACTTCAAAGCTTCTCTTTCGACGCCTAGGTGAGAAGCAGAAGCCAAAGGTTCTGCCAAGGATGGGCACTGTTGAGCAAAAGACATCTGCAGAGGCAAGCCCGGAGGACGGCGCTCCTAAGCAGAGGAAGGGCCTTGTCGCAAGCTGCGTTTGAACGTGCCCGTTGGTGCTGCTGGACTGGACTCCTTCCAGGGCACAGTCCCCCAGGGATCCGTACAGAGACTTGGCCACACTGGTCACTTGAGGAGGGTGACAGACGGTAAGCGCACAAATCATCTGGAGTCACAGCCAGGGTCCTGCTAGTGGTGAGGACAAGTGAACAGGGCTTGATTCTCTTGGTTTTTCGGCATCCTGCATCTTGCCTTCTGCCCAGGGTGGGCTAGGTGCCACTGCCTCTGCGGACTTGCTCTGGCTGGGACGGAGTTGACTCTTGTTAGTGGCAGCTGGCCTAGCACCGTGTTTGGCAGGGGTGGCTAAAGCGGTGTTGCTTACTGCAGCTGTGGTGTGGCTGTTGCTGCGAGTGCGGGCCTCCCGGAGCCGTGAGGTTGTCTCTTTTTCCTGCAGCGCCGAGGCTGGGGGTGTGCAAGAGGTTGGGAGGGTGGAGAGCAGGAGAGCATCCGGGAAGTGGCCAAAGGGCCGTCCCCTGCTGTAGGCCAGCTGCGCCCACAGGCCTGGTGTTCCTTGCTGCTGGTGCTGCTGCTGCTGCCTTTGTGGTGCAGGTCAGGGTTTCTGGGCGCATGCATGATTTGGGGTGGGCTTGGGGGTGGGCAGGAGGGCAGCAGGCCAAAGGGCTCCCCTCCTGCTGTGCTGCCTGGGTGTCCCTGGCTGTGTGTCTGCCGGGGGCCGGGGAAGCAAGAGCAAGAGGGCCAAGCGGGCGGCAGGCAGCGCAGGCTGGTGAGCGGCAAGGAGGAAAGGCCAAGGGCTTTGGGCGTCTGGTGCCGGGCCAGGTGGGGCTGAGGCGAGGGCATCTTTTCTACTAATGTCTATTCGTGATCCATAAACCTCACTTACTGAATCATCTGCTCCCTGTAGCGTAATTAGCAAAGGGTTGCACTGCAGAGACTCACATCCCGGGAGAGATTGCCCTTTGGATAGGGTAAGTTTTCTTTTTCATTCTATAACCATTCATTGCTCACTGTCCATCCCCCAAACTCTGTGGTCCAGATAACACTGTATCAGGAGGGGCAATGAGAGACAGCAACAAAAACTATGCACTTATTTAAATCATCCTTAGACTCGGTCCCCTTGGACACATGTTTGTTTTCATAACTCAATTCCCTTTAGCTCTGTACATCCCCACACCTATGGATCTGGCAAGCGTCTACTCAAATTGTTAGGGAACCTTCAGTTTCAGTGACGTTCACGTTAAGTAACCCATTTGTAAATTCTACATAATACAGGATTAGTAATCCCCAAAAGTTTCATTTCATTTTCATCTCTGTATCTTTAGTTGAAGTGGGTCGTCAGTTGTCAGTACTTGCCACTCCTCACTGTCCTTTGGAGGTCTGATTGGCTCTTTAATCCACGTGTAATGAGTCCACCCTTTCTCAGCTGGTCGCACCACTGTCTCGGTGATCAGCAGAACTTGAAATGCGCCTTCCCAATCTGGCTGAAGCTTAGCGTCTTTCCAGGATTTGACCAGGACCTGCTGTCCAGGCTGAAACTTGTGAGCTGCAGACTCTAAAGGCAGAGTTTGTGCCAGAAGCCCTTGGTGCCTGAGAGAAGACAGAAAAGACAACCCGAGCATACAGTTTTTGAGAAACAAATCCTTAGTTTCAAACCGTGGGGGTCCATCCGTTATTTCGCTTTTGCTACCACTGCCCCCGTGGCAGTGCTAAGAGGGAAGGCTTCTCCCCACCTGGTAAGATGATCAAACACTAGTAAGTTTTTAATTCAGCCAACTGCAGGTAATTCTGTGAAATCAACTTGTATATTTTGGAAGGGTCATAAACTTGGCCTTCAACCTCCTGCAGGCTGCTTCCTAAGTGCCTTTTCATTTACTTTTTTACAAACCACACATCATTCACAAATTTGCTTGGCTATAGTATAAATTCCAGTACACCCATATTTTTATAACACTATGGCACCCATTACTTGTTTTCCTCATTAACTCTCTTGATGTAAAATTGCTAATACCTTCCTCATGGTTTGCTTATTTAACATTTCTCTACCCTCTGGGAGTACGCATTTCCCATTCTGTTCCCTGGCTTCCAACTCTTGGAGGACTTCTTTTTATCTTTCATTGAAAACTGGAATTTCTTGTGGGGCCAGGACCTCGGGCGTGAGATAAAACCTGAAGCAATAAATAAGTTAAGGCTGCTTCTCAGGCCATTTCATCTGCTAACCAACTTCCCCGACACAAAAAGAGTTGCCCCTCTGATGTCCATTAACATGTACTACAGCCACTTCTATTGGTGACATCAGATTCCATAACACTTGTCCAACTAGTTCTTCATGAACCAATTCTTTACCTTTGCTATTAATTAGACCCCATTCTTCCCAAATTTTCCCAAAGGTGTGCACTTCTCCAAATGCGTATCTAGAACCATTACGGATGGTACCTTCTTTTCCTTCTAACATTTGCAGTGCCTGACTGACGGCTTGTGGCTGGCATGTTTGAGCTGACCAGTTATTAGGCAACCTTCCCGTTTCTCTTATTTCACCATTCACACCTTCAACGATGGCACACCCATTGTGTCTCTTCCCCTGAATTACCCTTGAAGACCCATCTATGAAGAGGTGCAGCCCATTGCCACCTCTCCATAGGAAAGCAGCAGGGTTTAATTTCCTGCTTTCTCCCACCAGAAGAGCAGTTGCTGCTGCAGCTTGCACACACTCTGGCCAACCTCGAGACACTGGGTCTAAGAGCTTAGATCAGTGTGCCACTGCTTGTCGCTTCCCCCCCAGCCCACTTGCTGCTGGAGCAGCGTGAGAGGCAGAACAGGCCTCCACTCTGTGCAAGCATTGCTCAACAATAACAAAAACATCTCTGTATTATCAACACTGTTTTAAGCATCAATCAAAAACATAGTCCCATACCAGGTACCACAAAGAAAATTAACTCCAGCCCAGCCAAAACCAACACAAACTTCCAGGTAATACAATATCTTTCAAATTTTCTCCTTGTCACCCCCCAGGCAGTAACTGTGTTTCCACACCCAGAGCCTGTAAAAGGTTTCTCTCTAATATAGAAGCTGGGGAATCTTCCCCTAATATATTCCTTCCCCATACGCTTTTAATTCTTATTATCACAAATAGGAATTTATTCATAATTGTCTCTCCTTCCTCCCTGCTACCCCATTTATTACAACTCCGTCTTCAGTTCTGGATCTTTTTAGGGGAGAATTTAGAAGGGACATGGGAGCTTCTGTTTCTGCTAAAAACTAGACCTCATTACCAATTACCACCATTACTTTACCAATTACATGCTCTTTTCCAATTTAAACGTTTCCCCACAAAAAACAAACAAACAAACAAACAAACAAAACACCAAACAAAAAAAAACACCAATAAAAAAAGCCACCACAACACCAAAAACATTTTCAGCCCCTCTGATTTTCCAAAGTGTATTGAGTTTTCTTCCTTTAGTCATTTCCAACAGTTGCCGCCCTAGGGGTAAATATCCCAGATTTCCACAATAATAGCATCCCATTTTCTCTCATTCTCTCACTTTTTTCACTGACTTTGGTCTAAATCTTCTGCGGTTTTGTTTTGTTCTTTTCCCTTCCAGTCTTTCACTTGCAACCAATCAGTCTGCTTCAACTTTTCGCTTCAGTTCCCGACCATCATACACAAACACGACCACACTCAGATTTTTTGCAAATTCTTCCTGCCAACCTGGCACATGCTCTCGGAAATACTTCCGTAGATCCACAAACACACTTGCTACCAGTCCACAAAGCTTTCCAAAAATCTTCCCCAGTCGGTGCTCCCCTGGCTTCTGTCTACATTCCTGCACTTCAGTTCAGTTTACTCTTATCTCCTCAAAAGCTCAAAAGCTTTTATCAGATTTTTAACCACCGTTTGGCAATTATCTCCATTTGTTTGATTATTATCATCTCAATTAGAATCACCTTGGGGCCAGGTAGTCTCCCACTGCCTGTGGGGTTAGTTCCACATTCTTTTAAATGATGTTTCCGGAAAGACCAACTCTCTCAATAACAGGATAACATCGGCTCAGAATGGATTCTAGCCGCTCCCCCCCTCCCCCCCCCAAAAAAAAAAAATTAGAAAATCATGATGCTCATCGATCCCCATCTTCCCTTCAGAGTTCGATTTCCTCACATAATCAAATCCCCAGAGTGCCAGGGGGTGCATCCGTGTAACACTGGAACACTGGAGGGCATTCACATGTACATCCCCCCCTTCGCACTTGCTCCCCTACACACACATACGCACGCACATCTGCTGCTGGCTGCACTGCAAAATAACTTTAGCAATCCCAGGGTAAAGCCCAGCAAAAGCAGTAAGGACAAGAAAGACAGTTGGGGAGGTAATCAAGAGGTGATACAGAGAGCAGAGACCAGCTCTGCAAGCACCTTAGTTAAATTACTCCCAACTGCAGCTAAAATTCTTTCCCTAGGTTTTTATACTCGTTTTCGACCATCCTCTTTATGGTGGTCATATGCCAAATCATCCTATACGTACCAGTAATTCATTTGTCCAGGACATCTGTTTTCTAGGTGTTTTTTAGTTACAGTTTGCCAGTCTCCTCGATATAAGGTCATTGCATGCTTTTCTTGAAAACCTTGCTGTACCATAAGTATTTTCCCAATTTTGCAATACCTCGGCCAAGGGTGTCCCCTTCTCTATGCCGAGTTTTATTTCCCATCACTAAAAAAATTCAGAGACACGCTTCCGTTGAGTCACGAGGTTCAGAGGGAGCCCCTTGCTTTCTAATCTCCTTCAGAGAGGAGTTTAGGTGCGGCTGGATCCCATCCTAGTCTCAGACTTGGTCAACGGCTTATGTCTAAAGGATATTTTCCCATTCTCAAGAGAGACTCGAACACTGCTTTTATGTGCACTTTACACTGATCAGGCCACACACTTTGCACTCAAAAACATACTGCAGGAAGGGAGGGACTCGCACCCACCCTGGTGTGGAGGAAGATTTAAAGGCCCTACAGTTTTTTTTACATACCAATTTAGATCTTTGCATAGCCAATTGTCATTGGATCCGTATTTTGGCCAGAATATCACTCTATTAAGGGCTATTTTGTCCAGACAAAACACAATACTTTATCATTTTCTATTTATCCTTCCTTTTTGTACACCACACGTTTCCCCGGTACCTTAACATCCTCCCTAAAGGACTGGACGGAGGAATGTCACCATTTTTCCTTTCTATTTCCCATTCTGAGTCTCGAGGCTTCTCCTTGCGCCTCGTCCCTCCTCTCAGAATGCCCCCGACCACCAAGGTAGTACTTAACAGTCTGTTTTCTTACCTTGGTCCACGCACAAAGTTGCCCGCTCGCTCGTATCGTGCTTCCCGCTTTTTCCTTTCTCCTTTCGCCTATGGTTTGCGGGGATCCGCCTTCGTCCCCACAGCCCTGCAGTTTCTGTCTGTCCGTCCGTCCTGGAATCCCCACCGACCATCCAGAAGGCCATTGAAATCAACGGGGCACGCCTTCCCGTCCATTGGCGACAGGGACCCCCGAGATGACGACGTCGAGTCTCGGACGAGCCCCCAGACTTGTAGGAAACCATCATCTTGCCAACAGAATAGGCTCAGGCAGGATCTCTCGGCAAAGCACGTTTTATTAAGGCTTTTGCGAAACGGGCCGTTCTACCTAAAAGTAGGCACACGCAATAGGGCAAAAAGCTTATACGCCCCCACAAATGCCAGCTGCAAATTCCCTGCCCTGTTCCCCAGGGGTTGGGTACTGCAGGCTTTCCGGACTGCCCGCCGCCTGCCTCAGTTTCCAGGACTCATTCATCTCATGCTAAGAAGGCCCTTCCCCTGCTGGATCTATTGCAAAGGTGGGTTCCTGGCTCTTGGGTTAGCCTTCCCTCTAGCTGCACTTGTTTTTGAAATGCAGGAATGAGTTTGCATTGCAGCATGAGTTGGAAGAGAGTTGGTTTGTGGGAAGGATTCCCAGTGTGATGTGTGTCAATCCTTCCCCCCTCGCTGGGTGAGGTGGCAGCTGAGTTGCAAAAGCAACATTCCTTCTCGAAGGGCTCCTTCCTTGCAGGGCTGAGGCAGAGGCGAGAGAGCGAGGCAGGTGCACGGGGGGGGGCGCCGTGGGGGGCGCCGTGGGGGGGGCGGTTTGTCGGTGGGAAAAGCGGGGATCGAACCAGGGACCCATTTGACCAATCCGCGGGTCCGGCGCCCTGGCCGCTCCGCCAGCGCGATCCCACGGCCGTGGAACGCACGGCGCCCCCTATAGGCCGCAGAGCGGCCTGCGCGGCGGCTAAAGGCCGGGGGGGCGGTGGGCGGGGTGGGGATGGAAGTGGGTGCCCTGCGGACCAGCGTCCCGCGACCTGGCCGCTCCTCTACCGCCATCCCCACCGCCGGGGGACGCCACAGCTCCCCCTACAAACCTCCGCCCGCCCGCTAAGCTCGGCCCATGCCGGGGGGCACCCACCGACTCGCTGCCTCCCACCACCACGCTGCAACCCCACCTGCCCCCCGCCCAATCACACACCCCCCCACCCGCCCCTCGCCTGACAGAGCCCAAGACCTCCCGCTGCTGACAGCTACCTGCTCGCGGCCCTAGCGGCAGCGCACGCCGCTCTGCGGCCTATAGGGGGCGCCGTGCGTTCCACGGCCGTGGGATCGCGCTGGCGGAGCGGCCAGGGCGCCGGACCCGCGGATTGGTCAAATGGGTCCCTGGTTCGATCCCCGCTTTTCCCACCGACAGACCCCCACCCCCCACGGCCCCCCCCCCGCGCACCTGCCTCGCTCTCTCGCCTCTGCCTCAGCCCTGCAAGGAGCTATTGAAGGACGAAGGTTGTTTTTACAACTGGTTTGGCACCTGAGCTCAGCGGGGGAAAGGATTGAGAGGTATCAGACTATGAATCACAGAATCACAGAATGTTAGGGATTGGAAGGGACCTCAGAAGATCGTCTAGTCCAATCCCCCCGCCAGAGCAGGAACACCTAGATGAGGTTACACAGGAATGTGTCCAGGTGGCTTTTGAATGTCTCCAGAGGAGGAGACTCCTCAGCCTCCCTGGGCAGCCCGTTCCAGTGCTCTGCCAGCCTCACTGAGAAGAAGTTTCTTCTCCTATTTAAGTGGAACCTCCTGTGTTGCAGTTTGTACCCATTGCCCCATGTCTTATCATTGGTTGTCAGTGAGAAGAGCCTGGCTCCATCCTCGTGACACTCACCCTTTACATATTTACAAACATTAATGAGGTCACCCCTCAGTCTCCTCTTCTCCAAACTAAAGAGACCCAGCTCCCTCAGCCTTTCCTCAGTAGGGAGATGCTCCACTCCCTTAATCAACTTTGTCGCCCTGCGCTGGACTCTCTCCAGCAGTTCCCTGTCCTTCTTGAACTGAGGGGCCCAGAACTGGACACAATATTCCAGATGCGGTCTCACCAGGGTAGAGTAGAGGGGCAGGAGAACCTCTTTCAACCTACTAACTACCTCCCTTCTAATACACCCCAGGATGTCATTGGCCTTCTTGGCCACAAGGGCACAGTGCTGGCTCATGGTCATCGTGCCATCCACCGGGACCCCCAGGTCCCTTTCACTGCTCTCTGACAGGTCATTCCCCGACTTATACTAGTACCTGGGGTTCTTCTTGCCCAGATGCAAGACTCTACACTTGCGCTTGTTATAGTTCATTCATGTTTTCCCCGCCCAACTCTCCAGCCTGTCCAGCTCTCGCTGGATGGCAGCACAGCCTTCTGGCGTGTCAGCCACTCCTCCCAGCTTGGTGTCATCAGCAAACTTGCTGACAGTCACTCTATTCCCTCATCCAAGTCATTGATGAATATATTGAATAGTACTGGCCCCAGTACCGACCCTTGAGGGACTCCACAGGCCTCCAACTAGACTCTGCCCCGTCGATCACGACTCTCTGGCTTCTTTCCTTCAGCCAGTTCACAGTCCACATCGCTACCCGATCGTCCAGACCACACTTCCTCAGTTTAGCTGGGAGGATGCTGTGGGAGACCGTGTCAAACGCTTCACTGAAATCAAGACAGACCACATCCACTGCTTTACCATCATCTGTCCACCCGGTTATGTCCTCATAAAAGTCTATGAGGTTGGTCAAGCACGACTTCCCTTTGGTGAAGCCACGTTGACTGCCCCTAATGACCCCCTTATCCCTGATATGCCTTGAGATGGCACCAAGGATAAGTCGTTCCATCAGTTTCCCAGGGATGGAGGTGAGGCTGACCGGTCCATAGTTACCCGGGTCCTCCTTCTTGCCCTTTTTGAAGACTGGAATGACATTTGCTTTCCTCCAGCCCTCAGGCACCCCTCCCGTTTCCCATGACTTAGCAAAGGTGACGGAGAGTGGCCTAGCAATGATCAGCCAGCTCCCTCAGCACCCGCGGGTGCATCCCACCTGGAGCCATGGATTTATGGATGTCCAGATTGCTTAATCGGTCCCTAACCCAGGCCCTCAGCCTTCCCTAGCCTGGAAGCACCAACACCCACGAAGGAGCGAGCTGTGGGCAATGTCCTGCTTTGCCTTCAGCGTCTCTCGCAATGTTAACTTGCAAATTTGTAGTGGATGAGGGTGTGGAACTGCAAGCTGGGGATAACAGTTTTCCAGTGAACGTGAAGGAGAAAGACGTTGAACTGCTGCCCATGCAAGCTGGTCTCAGAGGACACGTAGCAACTATTCACCTCACACCTGGCAATGCATTCGTTTTAAAAAAAAAAAAAAAATAAGCCCAAAACCACTAAGGCAGGGCTATGTTTCTCACCTGCATAGATGTCATCCTTTCCTGACTGGAACCCTTGGCTTCTTTGTGAAGCCTTTGGTTTCATTACCGGGTAGTGGAGGTTTGTTATCAGTCCTTGATTTGGCTTGTCGTAAGTGTATATTGAATCCTTCAATATTCTGAAGATCCTCTCTGGAACACCTTCAGAAGTCTGCAGAGAAAGGAAAGAAACATTTGTCTGCAGCTGCTCTTCGCATGGAGTCCCCAAAAATGAAAGGAATGACAGGTTGCTTCTTCTTTCCCAAGGAGCTGTTTTGGAAGCAGACTGGGTGACAGAGTCTGGTACCAGCCTTTGGCCACCAGGGACACCTGCTTGGTGGTGTGCTCTAGGCCCTAAGTGTCACCTCCCTCACCCGCTTGATTTTTTTTTTTTTTTTTTTTTTTAAAGGGAGAAGAGCAGTTTAAAATCTGGGCTCAGGGGTGTGTTGCAGAGGGATGGCGTTACCGACTTCCCCCTGGCGTCAGAGCGCAACGTTCTCTAGGTTATCTACTTTAGTCTTCTAGTGCACCACACTGGTGTGGATGTCAATGAATAAAGTCTGTGTTGAACTTGTATAAGGAAACACGGAAAAAAAGAATAAGCCAATAAACGCCATCATTATTTTAAAGAAAGATGAGAAGGTAATTTTGCTTATGTCTCCAATAGAAAAGAACCACTGAACAATGACCCCCCTTCCTTCTCTCCTCAGTGGGCAGAGATGACAAGAGTTCCTCCTACTCCTTCCCTCTCCTTTCTCCCAAGGTAAACAGTGTCACATTCAGTGCCATGTAGATTAACTTGCATTTCTGAATTGAACCATAACTCCCCTTGGCACCACTCCAAGCAGAGAGACGAACTGAGCAGCTCAGACATGGATGTGTATGAGTATTCAAGGGTCCTGGCCTGACACCAACATCAGTGACATTGTCTTGATCTATCCTTTAATAGACTGAGATCTTTGTCGGTCAAAGTTCAGGCAGCTTACCAGAAAACCAACTACAGTCCTCATGTGTTAACAACATTTAGACTGTCAAAGGAAGAATGCTCAAATTTTAAATTCATCCTTCGTTTGCAGAGAACAGCTGCAGAAACTGAATGCCTAACACAAGCTAGCGCAACAACACAGAAACGTAGAGAAGGAAAGAGAACACCCAACCGCCTGTTCTACTGGTTATTTTCTCCAATACAGGAGAAACAACCACCAACTCTGGAGAACAAACAGGTCAGGGTTATTGGTCCCACAAAAACGAGCATAAGAAATACTAAGGCAATTCCCCAGAGTCCAGTAACTCTCTTGCCCTCAAGCCAGGGTCGTGCCACAAAAACAAAACTCTTACCAAAGATTTCATCTTAGCTTGAACAGGTAAGTTGTGATGACGGAGATTCGCCAGGAGTCCTAAACATGGTATCATTACCTCATCTTCTGTGGTTTGACTGAAAAGTCCAGGAAGTCAAACAAAGACTTTTAATTAAAGCATCCAGAAATTAGTTACCAGAATTTGGGGGTTGAGGGTGGGGTGCTTGGGGGACTCTATTTTGTTGCCGTGGCGGTGGGGAGGGGAGTGTGGTATTGTTTTGTTTTTTAACTAGACACCATTCTGCCAAGCCAAGCAAAATTCAGATTGCAATCCCCATAGTGTGGGCAGTTTTTAACTGAGCACATCTGGGGGAAAAAAAAAAAAAAAAGGTCTATCAGAGACCAGCACTATCAAAGGTCCTTTATTGCAGGTGCTTTTAAGAGTCACTAGATCTCTTACAAGGACCCTTGCACAAAAGTCATTTTAATGTAACATAAGTCTGTTCCTAATGACGAGCATGACTTTTCCCCTGGGTCTTCTCTTTGACAGCTCCCTGGGATATGCAGGTGGGCTAAGAGGCCAGTTAATATCCAGTCACTGAAAGTCCCACAACCACTGCATTTGACAGGCTGTAACAACATGGTTTGCTAAGAAAAACCTCTGTTTAGCTTGGAGTAAAAATGCCACAGGTCACTCTGGAGACCAGGTTAGTGCAATATGCTAATGGCCTTCAGAAAGTTTAGAAACTTAGCCAGGTGTTTCCCATGAGAGAAGGTAACTGAGTGCACACTTACACATGATGCATTAGAAATGAAATTAATTCATTGACGTTGGCACCAGCACAAAAGACCTGAACATTGTAAGTTACCCTCTGCAGCAACTGGATACTCTGAGGAAATTAAAAGCTGTTCACATGTGTCTTTCCTATAGCATCGCACTCAAGAATGTTACAAATTAGAAAGCTGAAAGGACAAATAAAAAGACATCACGACTGAATTCATTTTCAGACCCTGTGACGTTAACACGACAACTACACAAGCTGCTGTGAGCACACAGGGTCGTGTCCTGACACTCCGAGGTACTTATTAAAAGCCCAAACAGATGGATAAGGTTTTCTTTTGACAGAGGCATTACCTTTGTAGCCCATCCATTTCTCCCCTTTGCTTCATCAGCACGTTCTCCATTCTGTCAGCGAGAAAGGGGCTTTGTCCTGTTGAAAGATCCACAAGTTTTGCCAAAATGCAAAAAGCGCTTTGCAGCCTCTTCAGAAAGTATGTTTAGTGCAGGGGTGTCAAACTCATTTGTAGCAAATGCATTTTTAGGACTGTATAAATGTAGGAGTAGTCGCATTTCTAGAGTCCTAAAATTACGTTTGGCCCTTTGAAGGCAACCGCGAGGCTGATGTGCCCCCCAGTGAAAATGAGTTTGACACCCCCGGCTTAGAGGAAAACACGTTTGCTGTGAAGACAGTCGACAGATCTAATGGTAGTTAAGTCTTTCCTACAGCATCCTTTCAGCACGCAACGTAATTGAGTTAATATAATGCTAATATGCACAATTATGACAATAATCACAGCACAGGATAGCAGCTGAAACCAAACCTCATTATATAAGCATGTGACATAAGAAATTCAAGGTCTTAGTCCTGCATCTACTTGGTGACTACAAAACCTCTCCCACTGACTGGCAAGTCACCTGGATCTCTTAGTCTTCTCCTACTCCAAGTGCTTTGACAAATACACAAACTGGGACAAAAGTGTCCTTCACTGGATGCCTGACTCATTTTCCACAGATCAGGGGCAACACAACTGCTGGCAAATTCATTTTCCGTTTTCCCTCTCAGAAAAGAGATGTCACGACACGTAGCCAGCAAGTACTTGCTGAAATCTCAGAGCCACATATGAGGAAACCTGTGCATATTTAAAAAAAAAAAAAAAAGAGGAGGTCTTCCCCACCTTTACTGGTCAATGCACAGAAAGGACACGTGAACATTGGTGAAGATGGGCTGTGAGATGGGCTGTGAGATATTATGTGTAAGGTAATAATGTGTAATAAGCTCTGCACTTGACTCCTATAACTCAGCTCGCACTGGCACAGCCCCTTGCACTCACTGGCACTGAGCAGAGGGCAGCAGGCACACGTGCCCTGCAGACCTTTGATGAGAACTGGCAGCCACAGCTCTCGTTTCACTCCTTCACAACTGCCTGTCAAAGAATTGATTAGACAAAACCGACTCCAGGCTTGTCTCATGAACAGTAGGAGAAAGAACTAAATACCTCAGCTGGAAAATAATTCTGGAAAATAAGCTCTCCAGCAGCCAAATCATTTCAAAAACAGAGGCTTTTGGTTTTGGTTTTGGTTTATTTTTGCTTGGTTTGTTGGTTGGATTTGTTTGTCTGGTTTTGTTAGGTTTGGGGTTTTTTGTTTTGTTTCAATTGGAGCAGGTGAGAAGCTCAAGCTCGATTAAAGAGAGAGTACAAAGAACTCTCTGCAGCCTTAAAATCCTGTCATACTGGCCTCGTATGGCAAACAACATACACAGCTAAGACCGACACACTATTTCAGAAGAGTTATTACATGCATGCCGCATAACAGATACCATATAAGAGTAGACAAATAGAGTTAAACATTAGTTCCTATTACCTGTAATATGAATGGGTCACTGAGATGAGCAGAGCCTCGATGAACCACTCCTGCCAGCACGTGGTCACATTGTAGGTATCCTGAAGAGCTTCTCTAGTCTCGCTCTCTAAGACTGGAATTTAAGAATTATTAACAAAAAACCCCTGTCAAACAGCAAAAGCAGCTGTTGCATTAGCTACCAATCTGAGCAGAAGCCCAAGTCATTGACCAGTTTTTCACATCTGTTTCACAAACAACTACAAATAAATCACAGCTCCTACGCACTTGAAGAATCTGGACCTGTCTTGTCATCGCTTTCCCAGAGCAAAGAGCATACCCCCCTCCCCTCTTCCCCCCTTCCTACCCCTCTGCACACCACCTCCAGCCCCGCTACAACCCCACCTGTCCCCCACCCAAACACATCCCCCCCCACGCCCACCCCACCCCTCGCCTGACAGAGCCCAAGACCTTCCGCTGCTGACAGCTACCTGCTCGGGGCCTGGGAGCAAGCGTCACCCAAATGGAACAACCGGCCCAGGCCCACCCACGGGAGACTCTGGGGCGCAAACCAGATGCAAACTCTTCCGTCCTTCCTTCCTTCCTTCCTGCCTTGGCCCTAAGTGTCACCTCCCTCACCCACTTGTTGGGTTTTATTCCGAAAAAAAAAAGAGTGGTTTAAAATCTGGGCTCGGGTGTGTTGAAGAGGGACAGCGTTAGCGACTTTCCCCTGGGGACAGAGTGCAAGGTTAGTGGCAACCTGTTTGGTTCTCACTTCAAAGCTTCTCTTTCGACGCCTAGGTGAGAAGCAGAAGCCAAAGGTTCTGCCAAGGATGGGCACTGTTGAGCAAAAGACATCTGCAGAGGCAAGCCCGGAGGACGGCGCTCCTAAGCAGAGGAAGGGCCTTGTCGCAAGCTGCGTTTGAACGTGCCCGTTGGTGCTGCTGGACTGGACTCCTTCCAGGGCACAGTCCCCCAGGGATCCGTACAGAGACTTGGCCACACTGGTCACTTGAGGAGGGTGACAGACGGTAAGCGCACAAATCATCTGGAGTCACAGCCAGGGTCCTGCTAGTGGTGAGGACAAGTGAACAGGGCTTGATTCTCTTGGTTTTTCGGCATCCTGCATCTTGCCTTCTGCCCAGGGTGGGCTAGGTGCCACTGCCTCTGCGGACTTGCTCTGGCTGGGACGGAGTTGACTCTTGTTAGTGGCAGCTGGCCTAGCACCGTGTTTGGCAGGGGTGGCTAAAGCGGTGTTGCTTACTGCAGCTGTGGTGTGGCTGTTGCTGCGAGTGCGGGCCTCCCGGAGCCGTGAGGTTGTCTCTTTTTCCTGCAGCGCCGAGGCTGGGGGTGTGCAAGAGGTTGGGAGGGTGGAGAGCAGGAGAGCATCCGGGAAGTGGCCAAAGGGCCGTCCCCTGCTGTAGGCCAGCTGCGCCCACAGGCCTGGTGTTCCTTGCTGCTGGTGCTGCTGCTGCTGCCTTTGTGGTGCAGGTCAGGGTTTCTGGGCGCATGCATGATTTGGGGTGGGCTTGGGGGTGGGCAGGAGGGCAGCAGGCCAAAGGGCTCCCCTCCTGCTGTGCTGCCTGGGTGTCCCTGGCTGTGTGTCTGCCGGGGGCCGGGGAAGCAAGAGCAAGAGGGCCAAGCGGGCGGCAGGCAGCGCAGGCTGGTGAGCGGCAAGGAGGAAAGGCCAAGGGCTTTGGGCGTCTGGTGCCGGGCCAGGTGGGGCTGAGGCGAGGGCATCTTTTCTACTAATGTCTATTCGTGATCCATAAACCTCACTTACTGAATCATCTGCTCCCTGTAGCATAATTAGCAAAGGGTTGCACTGCAGAGACTCACATCCCGGGAGAGATTGCCCTTTGGATAGGGTAAGTTTTCTTTTTCATTCTATAACCATTCATTGCTCACTGTCCATCCCCCAAACTCTGTGGTCCAGATAACACTGTATCAGGAGGGGCAATGAGAGACAGCAACAAAAACTATGCACTTATTTAAATCATCCTTAGACTCGGTCCCCTTGGACACATGTTTGTTTTCATAACTCAATTCCCTTTAGCTCTGTACATCCCCACACCTATGGATCTGGCAAGCGTCTACTCAAATTGTTAGGGAACCTTCAGTTTCAGTGACGTTCACGTTAAGTAACCCATTTGTAAATTCTACATAATACAGGATTAGTAATCCCCAAAAGTTTCATTTCATTTTCATCTCTGTATCTTTAGTTGAAGTGGGTCGTCAGTTGTCAGTACTTGCCACTCCTCACTGTCCTTTGGAGGTCTGATTGGCTCTTTAATCCACGTGTAATGAGTCCACCCTTTCTCAGCTGGTCGCACCACTGTCTCGGTGATCAGCAGAACTTGAAATGCGCCTTCCCAATCTGGCTGAAGCTTAGCGTCTTTCCAGGATTTGACCAGGACCTGCTGTCCAGGCTGAAACTTGTGAGCTGCAGACTCTAAAGGCAGAGTTTGTGCCAGAAGCCCTTGGTGCCTGAGAGAAGACAGAAAAGACAACCCGAGCATACAGTTTTTGAGAAACAAATCCTTAGTTTCAAACCGTGGGGGTCCATCCGTTATTTCGCTTTTGCTACCACTGCCCCCGTGGCAGTGCTAAGAGGGAAGGCTTCTCCCCACCTGGTAAGATGATCAAACACTAGTAAGTTTTTAATTCAGCCAACTGCAGGTAATTCTGTGAAATCAACTTGTATATTTTGGAAGGGTCATAAACTTGGCCTTCAACCTCCTGCAGGCTGCTTCCTAAGTGCCTTTTCATTTACTTTTTTACAAACCACACATCATTCACAAATTTGCTTGGCTATAGTATAAATTCCAGTACACCCATATTTTTATAACACTATGGCACCCATTACTTGTTTTCCTCATTAACTCTCTTGATGTAAAATTGCTAATACCTTCCTCATGGTTTGCTTATTTAACATTTCTCTACCCTCTGGGAGTACGCATTTCCCATTCTGTTCCCTGGCTTCCAACTCTTGGAGGACTTCTTTTTATCTTTCATTGAAAACTGGAATTTCTTGTGGGGCCAGGACCTCGGGCGTGAGATAAAACCTGAAGCAATAACTAAGTTAAGGCTGCTTCTCAGGCCATTTCATCTGCTAACCAACTTCCCCGACACAAAAAGAGTTGCCCCTCTGATGTCCATTAACATGTACTACAGCCACTTCTATTGGTGACATCAGATTCCATAACACTTGTCCAACTAGTTCTTCATGAACCAATTCTTTACCTTTGCTATTAATTAGACCCCATTCTTCCCAAATTTTCCCAAAGGTGTGCACTTCTCCAAATGCGTATCTAGAACCATTACGGATGGTACCTTCTTTTCCTTCTAACATTTGCAGTGCCTGACTGACGGCTTGTGGCTGGCATGTTTGAGCTGACCAGTTATTAGGCAACCTTCCCGTTTCTCTTATTTCACCATTCACACCTTCAACGATGGCACACCCATTGTGTCTCTTCCCCTGAATTACCCTTGAAGACCCATCTATGAAGAGGTGCAGCCCATTGCCACCTCTCCATAGGAAAGCAGCAGGGTTTAATTTCCTGCTTTCTCCCACCAGAAGAGCAGTTGCTGCTGCAGCTTGCACACACTCTGGCCAACCTCGAGACACTGGGTCTAAGAGCTTAGATCAGTGTGCCACTGCTTGTCGCTTCCCCCCCAGCCCACTTGCTGCTGGAGCAGCGTGAGAGGCAGAACAGGCCTCCACTCTGTGCAAGCATTGCTCAACAATAACAAAAACATCTCTGTATTATCAACACTGTTTTAAGCATCAATCAAAAACATAGTCCCATACCAGGTACCACAAAGAAAATTAACTCCAGCCCAGCCAAAACCAACACAAACTTCCAGGTAATACAATATCTTTCAAATTTTCTCCTTGTCACCCCCCAGGCAGTAACTGTGTTTCCACACCCAGAGCCTGTAAAAGGTTTCTCTCTAATATAGAAGCTGGGGAATCTTCCCCTAATATATTCCTTCCCCATACGCTTTTAATTCTTATTATCACAAATAGGAATTTATTCATAATTGTCTCTCCTTCCTCCCTGCTACCCCATTTATTACAACTCCGTCTTCAGTTCTGGATCTTTTTAGGGGAGAATTTAGAAGGGACATGGGAGCTTCTGTTTCTGCTAAAAACTAGACCTCATTACCAATTACCACCATTACTTTACCAATTACATGCTCTTTTCCAATTTAAACGTTTCCCCACAAAAAACAAACAAACAAAAAAAAAAAAAAAAAAACACCAATAAAAAAAGCCACCACAACACCAAAAACATTTTCAGCCCCTCTGATTTTCCAAAGTGTATTGAGTTTTCTTCCTTTAGTCATTTCCAACAGTTGCCGCCCTAGGGGTAAATATCCCAGATTTCCACAATAATAGCATCCCATTTTCTCTCATTCTCTCACTTTTTTCACTGACTTTGGTCTAAATCTTCTGCGGTTTTGTTTTGTTCTTTTCCCTTCCAGTCTTTCACTTGCAACCAATCAGTCTGCTTCAACTTTTCGCTTCAGTTCCCGACCATCATACACAAACACGACCACACTCAGATTTTTTGCAAATTCTTCCTGCCAACCTGGCACATGCTCTCGGAAATACTTCCGTAGATCCACAAACACACTTGCTACCAGTCCACAAAGCTTTCCAAAAATCTTCCCCAGTCGGTGCTCCCCTGGCTTCTGTCTACATTCCTGCACTTCAGTTCAGTTTACTCTTATCTCCTCAAAAGCTCAAAAGCTTTTATCAGATTTTTAACCACCGTTTGGCAATTATCTCCATTTGTTTGATTATTATCATCTCAATTAGAATCACCTTGGGGCCAGGTAGTCTCCCACTGCCTGTGGGGTTAGTTCCACATTCTTTTAAATGATGTTTCCGGAAAGACCAACTCTCTCAATAACAGGATAACATCGGCTCAGAATGGATTCTAGCCGCTCCCCCCCTCCCCCCCCCCCAAAAAAAAAAATTAGAAAATCATGATGCTCATCGATCCCCATCTTCCCTTCAGAGTTTGATTTCCTCACATAATCAAATCCCCAGAGTGCCAGGGGGTGCATCCGTGTAACACTGGAACACTGGAGGGCATTCACATGTACATCCCCCCCTTCGCACTTGCTCCCCTACACACACATACGCACGCACATCTGCTGCTGGCTGCACTGCAAAATAACTTTAGCAATCCCAGGGTAAAGCCCAGCAAAAGCAGTAAGGACAAGAAAGACAGTTGGGGAGGTAATCAAGAGGTGATACAGAGAGCAGAGACCAGCTCTGCAAGCACCTTAGTTAAATTACTCCCAACTGCAGCTAAAATTCTTTCCCTAGGTTTTTATACTCGTTTTCGACCATCCTCTTTATGGTGGTCATATGCCAAATCATCCTATACGTACCAGTAATTCATTTGTCCAGGACATCTGTTTTCTAGGTGTTTTTTAGTTACAGTTTGCCAGTCTCCTCGATATAAGGTCATTGCATGCTTTTCTTGAAAACCTTGCTGTACCATAAGTATTTTCCCAATTTTGCAATACCTCGGCCAAGGGTGTCCCCTTCTCTATGCCGAGTTTTATTTCCCATCACTAAAAAAATTCAGAGACACGCTTCCGTTGAGTCACGAGGTTCAGAGGGAGCCCCTTGCTTTCTAATCTCCTTCAGAGAGGAGTTTAGGTGCGGCTGGATCCCATCCTAGTCTCAGACTTGGTCAACGGCTTATGTCTAAAGGATATTTTCCCATTCTCAAGAGAGACTCGAACACTGCTTTTATGTGCACTTTACACTGATCAGGCCACACACTTTGCACTCAAAAACATACTGCAGGAAGGGAGGGACTCGCACCCACCCTGGTGTGGAGGAAGATTTAAAGGCCCTACAGTTTTTTTTACATACCAATTTAGATCTTTGCATAGCCAATTGTCATTGGATCCGTATTTTGGCCAGAATATCACTCTATTAAGGGCTATTTTGTCCAGACAAAACACAATACTTTATCATTTTCTATTTATCCTTCCTTTTTGTACACCACACGTTTCCCCGGTACCTTAACATCCTCCCTAAAGGACTGGAAGGAGGAATGTCACCATTTTTCCTTTCTATTTCCCATTCTGAGTCTCGAGGCTTCTCCTTGCGCCTCGTCCCTCCTCTCAGAATGCCCCCGACCACCAAGGTAGTACTTAACAGTCTGTTTTCTTACCTTGGTCCACGCACAAAGTTGCCCGCTCGCTCGTATCGTGCTTCCCGCTTTTTCCTTTCTCCTTTCGCCTATGGTTTGCGGGGATCCGCCTTCGTCCCCACAGCCCTGCAGTTTCTGTCTGTCCGTCCGTCCTGGAATCCCCACCGACCATCCAGAAGGCCATTGAAATCAACGGGGCACGCCTTCCCGTCCATTGGCGACAGGGACCCCCGAGATGACGACGTCGAGTCTCGGACGAGCCCCCAGACTTGTAGGAAACCATCATCTTGCCAACAGAATAGGCTCAGGCAGGATCTCTCGGCAAAGCACGTTTTATTAAGGCTTTTGCGAAACGGGCCGTTCTACCTAAAAGTAGGCACACGCAATAGGGCAAAAAGCTTATACGCCCCCACAAATGCCAGCTGCAAATTCCCTGCCCTGTTCCCCAGGGGTTGGGTACTGCAGGCTTTCCGGACTGCCCGCCGCCTGCCTCAGTTTCCAGGACTCATTCATCTCATGCTAAGAAGGCCCTTCCCCTGCTGGATCTATTGCAAAGGTGGGTTCCTGGCTCTTGGGTTAGCCTTCCCTCTAGCTGCACTTGTTTTTGAAATGCAGGAATGAGTTTGCATTGCAGCATGAGTTGGAAGAGAGTTGGTTTGTGGGAAGGATTCCCAGTGTGATGTGTGTCAATCCTTCCCCCCTCGCTGGGTGAGGTGGCAGCTGAGTTGCAAAAGCAACATTCCTTCTCGAAGGGCTCCTTCCTTGCAGGGCTGAGGCAGAGGCGAGAGAGCGAGGCAGGTGCACGGGGGGGGGCGCCGTGGGGGGCGCCGTGGGGGGGGCGGTTTGTCGGTGGGAAAAGCGGGGATCGAACCAGGGACCCATTTGACCAATCCGCGGGTCCGGCGCCCTGGCCGCTCCGCCAGCGCGATCCCACGGCCGTGGAACGCACGGCGCCCCCTATAGGCCGCAGAGCGGCCTGCGCGGCGGCTAAAGGCCGGGGGGGCGGTGGGCGGGGTGGGGATGGAAGTGGGTGCCCTGCGGACCAGCGTCCCGCGACCTGGCCGCTCCTCTACCGCCATCCCCACCGCCGGGGGACGCCACAGCTCCCCCTACAAACCTCCGCCCGCCCGCTAAGCTCGGCCCATGCCGGGGGGCACCCACCGACTCGCTGCCTCCCACCACCACGCTGCAACCCCACCTGCCCCCCGCCCAATCACACACCCCCCCACCCGCCCCTCGCCTGACAGAGCCCAAGACCTCCCGCTGCTGACAGCTACCTGCTCGCGGCCCTAGCGGCAGCGCACGCCGCTCTGCGGCCTATAGGGGGCGCCGTGCGTTCCACGGCCGTGGGATCGCGCTGGCGGAGCGGCCAGGGCGCCGGACCCGCGGATTGGTCAAATGGGTCCCTGGTTCGATCCCCGCTTTTCCCACCGACAGACCCCCACCCCCCACGGCCCCCCCCCCCGCGCACCTGCCTCGCTCTCTCGCCTCTGCCTCAGCCCTGCAAGGAGCTATTGAAGGACGAAGGTTGTTTTTACAACTGGTTTGGCACCTGAGCTCAGCGGGGGAAAGGATTGAGAGGTATCAGACTATGAATCACAGAATCACAGAATGTTAGGGATTGGAAGGGACCTCAGAAGATCGTCTAGTCCAATCCCCCCGCCAGAGCAGGAACACCTAGATGAGGTTACACAGGAATGTGTCCAGGTGGCTTTTGAATGTCTCCAGAGGAGGAGACTCCTCAGCCTCCCT
This sequence comes from Columba livia, assembly GCF_036013475.1. Taxonomy (NCBI): domain Eukaryota; kingdom Metazoa; phylum Chordata; class Aves; order Columbiformes; family Columbidae; genus Columba; species Columba livia. Next base: position 73,065 of record NW_027043813.1, read on the forward strand.
GGGCAGCCCGTTCCAGTGCTCTGCCAGCCTCACTGAGAAGAAGTTTCTTCTCCTATTTAAGTGGAACCTCCTGTGTTGCAGTTTGTACCCATTGCCCCATGTCTTATCATTGGTTGTCAGTGAGAAGAGCCTGGCTCCATCCTCGTGACACTCACCCTTTACATATTTACAAACATTAATGAGGTCACCCCTCAGTCTCCTCTTCTCCAAACTAAAGAGACCCAGCTCCCTCAGCCTTTCCTCAGTAGGGAGATGCTCCACTCCCTTAATCAACTTTGTCGCCCTGCGCTGGACTCTCTCCAGCAGTTCCCTGTCCTTCTTGAACTGAGGGGCCCAGAACTGGACACAATATTCCAGATGCGGTCTCACCAGGGTAGAGTAGAGGGGCAGGAGAACCTCTTTCAACCTACTAACTACCTCCCTTCTAATACACCCCAGGATGTCATTGGCCTTCTTGGCCACAAGGGCACAGTGCTGGCTCATGGTCATCGTGCCGTCCACCGGGACCCCCAGGTCCCTTTCACTGCTCTCTGACAGGTCATTCCCCGACTTATACTAGTACCTGGGGTTCTTCTTGCCCAGATGCAAGACTCTACACTTGCGCTTGTTATAGTTCATTCATGTTTTCCCCGCCCAACTCTCCAGCCTGTCCAGCTCTCGCTGGATGGCAGCACAGCCTTCTGGCGTGTCAGCCACTCCTCCCAGCTTGGTGTCATCAGCAAACTTGCTGACAGTCACTCTATTCCCTCATCCAAGTCATTGATGAATATATTGAATAGTACTGGCCCCAGTACCGACCCTTGAGGGACTCCACAGGCCTCCAACTAGACTCTGCCCCGTCGATCACGACTCTCTGGCTTCTTTCCTTCAGCCAGTTCACAGTCCACATCGCTACCCGATCGTCCAGACCACACTTCCTCAGTTTAGCTGGGAGGATGCTGTGGGAGACCGTGTCAAACGCTTCACTGAAATCAAGACAGACCACATCCACTGCTTTACCATCATCTGTCCACCCGGTTATGTCCTCATAAAAGTCTATGAGGTTGGTCAAGCACGACTTCCCTTTGGTGAAGCCACGTTGACTGCCCCTAATGACCCCCTTATCCCTGATATGCCTTGAGATGGCACCAAGGATAAGTCGTTCCATCAGTTTCCCAGGGATGGAGGTGAGGCTGACCGGTCCATAGTTACCCGGGTCCTCCTTCTTGCCCTTTTTGAAGACTGGAATGACATTTGCTTTCCTCCAGCCCTCAGGCACCCCTCCCGTTTCCCATGACTTAGCAAAGGTGACGGAGAGTGGCCTAGCAATGATCAGCCAGCTCCCTCAGCACCCGCGGGTGCATCCCACCTGGAGCCATGGATTTATGGATGTCCAGATTGCTTAATCGGTCCCTAACCCAGGCCCTCAGCCTTCCCTAGCCTGGAAGCACCAACACCCACGAAGGAGCGAGCTGTGGGCAATGTCCTGCTTTGCCTTCAGCGTCTCTCGCAATGTTAACTTGCAAATTTGTAGTGGATGAGGGTGTGGAACTGCAAGCTGGGGATAACAGTTTTCCAGTGAACGTGAAGGAGAAAGACGTTGAACTGCTGCCCATGCAAGCTGGTCTCAGAGGACACGTAGCAACTATTCACCTCACACCTGGCAATGCATTCGTTTTAAAAAAAAAAAAAAAATAAGCCCAAAACCACTAAGGCAGGGCTATGTTTCTCACCTGCATAGATGTCATCCTTTCCTGACTGGAACCCTTGGCTTCTTTGTGAAGCCTTTGGTTTCATTACCGGGTAGTGGAGGTTTGTTATCAGTCCTTGATTTGGCTTGTCGTAAGTGTATATTGAATCCTTCAATATTCTGAAGATCCTCTCTGGAACACCTTCAGAAGTCTGCAGAGAAAGGAAAGAAACATTTGTCTGCAGCTGCTCTTCGCATGGAGTCCCCAAAAATGAAAGGAATGACAGGTTGCTTCTTCTTTCCCAAGGAGCTGTTTTGGAAGCAGACTGGGTGACAGAGTCTGGTACCAGCCTTTGGCCACCAGGGACACCTGCTTGGTGGTGTGCTCTAGGCCCTAAGTGTCACCTCCCTCACCCGCTTGATTTTTTTTTTTTTTTTTTTTTTTAAAGGGAGAAGAGCAGTTTAAAATCTGGGCTCAGGGGTGTGTTGCAGAGGGATGGCGTTACCGACTTCCCCCTGGCGTCAGAGCGCAACGTTCTCTAGGTTATCTACTTTAGTCTTCTAGTGCACCACACTGGTGTGGATGTCAATGAATAAAGTCTGTGTTGAACTTGTATAAGGAAACACGGAAAAAAAGAATAAGCCAATAAACGCCATCATTATTTTAAAGAAAGATGAGAAGGTAATTTTGCTTATGTCTCCAATAGAAAAGAACCACTGAACAATGACCCCCCTTCCTTCTCTCCTCAGTGGGCAGAGATGACAAGAGTTCCTCCTACTCCTTCCCTCTCCTTTCTCCCAAGGTAAACAGTGTCACATTCAGTGCCATGTAGATTAACTTGCATTTCTGAATTGAACCATAACTCCCCTTGGCACCACTCCAAGCAGAGAGACGAACTGAGCAGCTCAGACATGGATGTGTATGAGTATTCAAGGGTCCTGGCCTGACACCAACATCAGTGACATTGTCTTGATCTATCCTTTAATAGACTGAGATCTTTGTCGGTCAAAGTTCAGGCAGCTTACCAGAAAACCAACTACAGTCCTCATGTGTTAACAACATTTAGACTGTCAAAGGAAGAATGCTCAAATTTTAAATTCATCCTTCGTTTGCAGAGAACAGCTGCAGAAACTGAATGCCTAACACAAGCTAGCGCAACAACACAGAAACGTAGAGAAGGAAAGAGAACACCCAACCGCCTGTTCTACTGGTTATTTTCTCCAATACAGGAGAAACAACCACCAACTCTGGAGAACAAACAGGTCAGGGTTATTGGTCCCACAAAAACGAGCATAAGAAATACTAAGGCAATTCCCCAGAGTCCAGTAACTCTCTTGCCCTCAAGCCAGGGTCGTGCCACAAAAACAAAACTCTTACCAAAGATTTCATCTTAGCTTGAACAGGTAAGTTGTGATGACGGAGATTCGCCAGGAGTCCTAAACATGGTATCATTACCTCATCTTCTGTGGTTTGACTGAAAAGTCCAGGAAGTCAAACAAAGACTTTTAATTAAAGCATCCAGAAATTAGTTACCAGAATTTGGGGGTTGAGGGTGGGGTGCTTGGGGGACTCTATTTTGTTGCCGTGGCGGTGGGGAGGGGAGTGTGGTATTGTTTTGTTTTTTAACTAGACACCATTCTGCCAAGCCAAGCAAAATTCAGATTGCAATCCCCATAGTGTGGGCAGTTTTTAACTGAGCACATCTGGGGGAAAAAAAAAAAAAAAAGGTCTATCAGAGACCAGCACTATCAAAGGTCCTTTATTGCAGGTGCTTTTAAGAGTCACTAGATCTCTTACAAGGACCCTTGCACAAAAGTCATTTTAATGTAACATAAGTCTGTTCCTAATGACGAGCATGACTTTTCCCCTGGGTCTTCTCTTTGACAGCTCCCTGGGATATGCAGGTGGGCTAAGAGGCCAGTTAATATCCAGTCACTGAAAGTCCCACAACCACTGCATTTGACAGGCTGTAACAACATGGTTTGCTAAGAAAAACCTCTGTTTAGCTTGGAGTAAAAATGCCACAGGTCACTCTGGAGACCAGGTTAGTGCAATATGCTAATGGCCTTCAGAAAGTTTAGAAACTTAGCCAGGTGTTTCCCATGAGAGAAGGTAACTGAGTGCACACTTACACATGATGCATTAGAAATGAAATTAATTCATTGACGTTGGCACCAGCACAAAAGACCTGAACATTGTAAGTTACCCTCTGCAGCAACTGGATACTCTGAGGAAATTAAAAGCTGTTCACATGTGTCTTTCCTATAGCATCGCACTCAAGAATGTTACAAATTAGAAAGCTGAAAGGACAAATAAAAAGACATCACGACTGAATTCATTTTCAGACCCTGTGACGTTAACACGACAACTACACAAGCTGCTGTGAGCACACAGGGTCGTGTCCTGACACTCCGAGGTACTTATTAAAAGCCCAAACAGATGGATAAGGTTTTCTTTTGACAGAGGCATTACCTTTGTAGCCCATCCATTTCTCCCCTTTGCTTCATCAGCACGTTCTCCATTCTGTCAGCGAGAAAGGGGCTTTGTCCTGTTGAAAGATCCACAAGTTTTGCCAAAATGCAAAAAGCGCTTTGCAGCCTCTTCAGAAAGTATGTTTAGTGCAGGGGTGTCAAACTCATTTGTAGCAAATGCATTTTTAGGACTGTATAAATGTAGGAGTAGTCGCATTTCTAGAGTCCTAAAATTACGTTTGGCCCTTTGAAGGCAACCGCGAGGCTGATGTGCCCCCCAGTGAAAATGAGTTTGACACCCCCGGCTTAGAGGAAAACACGTTTGCTGTGAAGACAGTCGACAGATCTAATGGTAGTTAAGTCTTTCCTACAGCATCCTTTCAGCACGCAACGTAATTGAGTTAATATAATGCTAATATGCACAATTATGACAATAATCACAGCACAGGATAGCAGCTGAAACCAAACCTCATTATATAAGCATGTGACATAAGAAATTCAAGGTCTTAGTCCTGCATCTACTTGGTGACTACAAAACCTCTCCCACTGACTGGCAAGTCACCTGGATCTCTTAGTCTTCTCCTACTCCAAGTGCTTTGACAAATACACAAACTGGGACAAAAGTGTCCTTCACTGGATGCCTGACTCATTTTCCACAGATCAGGGGCAACACAACTGCTGGCAAATTCATTTTCCGTTTTCCCTCTCAGAAAAGAGATGTCACGACACGTAGCCAGCAAGTACTTGCTGAAATCTCAGAGCCACATATGAGGAAACCTGTGCATATTTAAAAAAAAAAAAAAAAAGAGGAGGTCTTCCCCACCTTTACTGGTCAATGCACAGAAAGGACACGTGAACATTGGTGAAGATGGGCTGTGAGATGGGCTGTGAGATATTATGTGTAAGGTAATAATGTGTAATAAGCTCTGCACTTGACTACTATAACTCAGCTCGCACTGGCACAGCCCCTTGCACTCACTGGCACTGAGCAGAGGGCAGCAGGCACACGTGCCCTGCAGACCTTCGATGAGAACTGGCAGCCACAGCTCTCGTTTCACTCCTTCACAACTGCCTGTCAAAGAATTGATTAGACAAAACCGACTCCAGGCTTGTCTCATGAACAGTAGGAGAAAGAACTAAATACCTCAGCTGGAAAATAATTCTGGAAAATAAGCTCTCCAGCAGCCAAATCATTTCAAAAACAGAGGCTTTTGGTTTTGGTTTTGGTTTATTTTTGCTTGGTTTGTTGGTTGGATTTGTTTGTCTGGTTTTGTTAGGTTTGGGGTTTTTTGTTTTGTTTCAATTGGAGCAGGTGAGAAGCTCAAGCTCGATTAAAGAGAGAGTACAAAGAACTCTCTGCAGCCTTAAAATCCTGTCATACTGGCCTCGTATGGCAAACAACATACACAGCTAAGACCGACACACTATTTCAGAAGAGTTATTACATGCATGCCGCATAACAGATACCATATAAGAGTAGACAAATAGAGTTAAACATTAGTTCCTGTTACCTGTAATATGAATGGGTCACTGAGATGAGCAGAGCCTCGATGAACCACTCCTGCCAGCACGTGGTCACATTGTAGGTATCCTGAAGAGCTTCTCTAGTCTCGCTCTCTAAGACTGGAATTTAAGAATTATTAACAAAAAACCCCTGTCAAACAGCAAAAGCAGCTGTTGCATTAGCTACCAATCTGAGCAGAAGCCCAAGTCATTGACCAGTTTTTCACATCTGTTTCACAAACAACTACAAATAAATCACAGCTCCTACGCACTTGAAGAATCTGGACCTGTCTTGTCATCGCTTTCCCAGAGCAAAGAGCATACCCCCCTCCCCTCTTCCCCCCTTCCTACCCCTCTGCACACCACCTCCAGCCCCGCTACAACCCCACCTGCCCCCCGCCCAAACACATCCCCCCCCACGCCCACCCCACCCCTCGCCTGACAGAGCCCAAGACCTCCCGCTGCTGACAGCTACCTGCTCGGGGCCTGGGAGCAAGCGTCACCCAAATGGAACAACCGGCCCAGGCCCACCCACGGGAGACTCTGGGGCGCAAACCAGATGCAAACTCTTCCGTCCTTCCTTCCTTCCTTCCTGCCTTGGCCCTAAGTGTCACCTCCCTCACCCACTTGTTGGGTTTTATTCCGAAAAAAAAAAGAGTGGTTTAAAATCTGGGCTCGGGTGTGTTGAAGAGGGACAGCGTTAGCGACTTTCCCCTGGGGACAGAGTGCAAGGTTAGTGGCAACCTGTTTGGTTCTCACTTCAAAGCTTCTCTTTCGACGCCTAGGTGAGAAGCAGAAGCCAAAGGTTCTGCCAAGGATGGGCACTGTCGAGCAAAAGACATCTGCAGAGGCAAGCCCGGAGGACGGCGCTCCTAAGCAGAGGAAGGGCCTTGTCGCAAGCTGCGTTTGAACGTGCCCGTTGGTGCTGCTGGACTGGATTCCTTCCAGGGCACAGTCCCCCAGGGATCCGTACAGAGACTTGGCCACACTGGTCACTTGAGGAGGGTGACAGACGGTAAGCGCACAAATCATCTGGAGTCACAGCCAGGGTCCTGCTAGTGGTGAGGACAAGTGAACAGGGCTTGATTCTCTTGGTTTTTCGGCATCCTGCATCTTGCCTTCTGCCCAGGGTGGGCTAGGTGCCACTGCCTCTGCGGACTTGCTCTGGCTGGGACGGAGTTGACTCTTGTTAGTGGCAGCCGGCCTAGCACCGTGTTTGGCAGGGGTGGCTAAAGCGGTGTTGCTTACTGCAGCTGTGGTGTGGCTGTTGCTGCGAGTGCGGGCCTCCCGGAGCCGTGAGGTTGTCTCTTTTTCCTGCAGCACCGAGGCTGGGGGTGTGCAAGAGGTTGGGAGGGTGGAGAGCAGGAGAGCATCTGGGAAGTGGCCAAAGGGCCGTCCCCTGCTGTAGGCCAGCTGCGCCCACAGGCCTGGTGTTCCTTGCTGCTGGTGCTGCTGCCTTTGTGGTGCAGGTCAGGGTTTCTGGGCGCATGCATGATTTGGGGTGGGCTTGGGGGTGGGCAGGAGGGCAGCAGGCCAAAGGGCTCCCCTCCTGCTGTGCTGCCTGGGTGTCCCTGGCTGTGTGTCTGCCGGGGGCCGGGGAAGCAAGAGCAAGAGGGCCAAGCGGGCGGCAGGCAGCGCAGGCTGGTGAGCGGCAAGGAGGAAAGGCCAAGGGCTTTGGGCGTCTGGTGCCGGGCCAGGTGGGGCTGAGGCGAGGGCATCTTTTCTACTAATGTCTATTCGTGATCCATAAACCTCACTTACTGAATCATCTGCTCCCTGTAGCGTAATTAGCAAAGGGTTGCACTGCAGAGACTCACATCCCGGGAGAGATTGCCCTTTAGATAGGGTAAGTTTTCTTTTTCATTCTATAACCATTCATTGCTCACTGTCCATCCCCCAAACTCTGTGGTCCAGATAACACTGTATCAGGAGGGGCAATGAGAGACAGCAACAAAAACTATGCACTTATTTAAATCATCCTTAGACTCGGTCCCCTTGGACACATGTTTGTTTTCATAACTCAATTCCCTTTAGCTCTGTACATCCCCACACCTATGGATCTGGCAAGCGTCTACTCAAATTGTTAGGGAACCTTCAGTTTCAGTGACGTTCACGTTAAGTAACCCATTTGTAAATTCTACATAATACAGGATTAGTAATCCCCAAAAGTTTCATTTCATTTTCATCTCTGTATCTTTAGTTGAAGTGGGTCGTCAGTTGTCAGTACTTGCCACTCCTCACTGTCCTTTGGAGGTCTGATTGGCTCTTTAATCCACGTGTAATGAGTCCACCCTTTCTCAGCTGGTCGCACCACTGTCTCGGTGATCAGCAGAACTTGAAATGCGCCTTCCCAATCTGGCTGAAGCTTAGCGTCTTTCCAGGATTTGACCAGGACCTGCTGTCCAGGCTGAAACTTGTGAGCTGCAGACTCTAAAGGCAGAGTTTGTGCCAGAAGCCCTTGGTGCCTGAGAGAAGACAGAAAAGACAACCCGAGCATACAGTTTTTGAGAAACAAATCCTTAGTTTCAAACCGTGGGGGTCCATCCGTTATTTCGCTTTTGCTACCACTGCCCCCGTGGCAGTGCTAAGAGGGAAGGCTTCTCCCCACCTGGTAAGATGATCAAACACTAGTAAGTTTTTAATTCAGCCAACTGCAGGTAATTCTGTGAAATCAACTTGTATATTTTGGAAGGGTCATAAACTTGGCCTTCAACCTCCTGCAGGCTGCTTCCTAAGTGCCTTTTCATTTACTTTTTTACAAACCACACATCATTCACAAATTTGCTTGGCTATAGTATAAATTCCAGTACACCCATATTTTTATAACACTATGGCACCCATTACTTGTTTTCCTCATTAACTCTCTTGATGTAAAATTGCTAATACCTTCCTCATGGTTTGCTTATTTAACATTTCTCTACCCTCTGGGAGTACGCATTTCCCATTCTGTTCCCTGGCTTCCAACTCTTGGAGGACTTCTTTTTATCTTTCATTGAAAACTGGAATTTCTTGTGGGGCCAGGACCTCGGGCGTGAGATAAAACCTGAAGCAATAAATAAGTTAAGGCTGCTTCTCAGGCCATTTCATCTGCTAACCAACTTCCCCGACACAAAAAGAGTTGCCCCTCTGATGTCCATTAACATGTACTACAGCCACTTCTATTGGTGACATCAGATTCCATAACACTTGTCCAACTAGTTCTTCATGAACCAATTCTTTACCTTTGCTATTAATTAGACCCCATTCTTCCCAAATTTTCCCAAAGGTGTGCACTTCTCCAAATGCGTATCTAGAACCATTACGGATGGTACCTTCTTTTCCTTCTAACATTTGCAGTGCCTGACTGACGGCTTGTGGCTGGCATGTTTGAGCTGACCAGTTATTAGGCAACCTTCCCGTTTCTCTTATTTCACCATTCACACCTTCAACGATGGCACACCCATTGTGTCTCTTCCCCTGAATTACCCTTGAAGACCCATCTATGAAGAGGTGCAGCCCATTGCCACCTCTCCATAGGAAAGCAGCAGGGTTTAATTTCCTGCTTTCTCCCACCAGAAGAGCAGTTGCTGCTGCAGCTTGCACACACTCTGGCCAACCTCGAGACACTGGGTCTAAGAGCTTAGATCAGTGTGCCACTGCTTGTCGCTTCCCCCCCAGCCCACTTGCTGCTGGAGCAGCGTGAGAGGCAGAACAGGCCTCCACTCTGTGCAAGCATTGCTCAACAATAACAAAAACATCTCTGTATTATCAACACTGTTTTAAGCATCAATCAAAAACATAGTCCCATACCAGGTACCACAAAGAAAATTAACTCCAGCCCAGCCAAAACCAACACAAACTTCCAGGTAATACAATATCTTTCAAATTTTCTCCTTGTCACCCCCCAGGCAGTAACTGTGTTTCCACACCCAGAGCCTGTAAAAGGTTTCTCTCTAATATAGAAGCTGGGGAATCTTCCCCTAATATATTCCTTCCCCATACGCTTTTAATTCTTATTATCACAAATAGGAATTTATTCATAATTGTCTCTCCTTCCTCCCTGCTACCCCATTTATTACAACTCCGTCTTCAGTTCTGGATCTTTTTAGGGGAGAATTTAGAAGGGACATGGGAGCTTCTGTTTCTGCTAAAAACTAGACCTCATTACCAATTACCACCATTACTTTACCAATTACATGCTCTTTTCCAATTTAAACGTTTCCCCACAAAAAACAAACAAACAAACAAACAAAAAAAAAAAACACCAATAAAAAAAGCCACCACAACACCAAAAACATTTTCAGCCCCTCTGATTTTCCAAAGTGTATTGAGTTTTCTTCCTTTAGTCATTTCCAACAGTTGCCGCCCTAGGGGTAAATATCCCAGATTTCCACAATAATAGCATCCCATTTTCTCTCATTCTCTCACTTTTTTCACTGACTTTGGTCTAAATCTTCTGCGGTTTTGTTTTGTTTTGTTCTTTTCCCTTCCAGTCTTTCACTTGCAACCAATCAGTCTGCTTCAACTTTTCGCTTCAGTTCCCGACCATCATACACAAACACGACCACACTCAGATTTTTTGCAAATTCTTCCTGCCAACCTGGCACATGCTCTCGGAAATACTTCCGTAGATCCACAAACACACTTGCTACCAGTCCACAAAGCTTTCCAAAAATCTTCCCCAGTCGGTGCTCCCCTGGCTTCTGTCTACATTCCTGCACTTCAGTTCAGTTTACTCTTATCTCCTCAAAAGCTCAAAAGCTTTTATCAGATTTTTAACCACCGTTTGGCAATTATCTCCATTTGTTTGATTATTATCATCTCAATTAGAATCACCTTGGGGCCAGGTAGTCTCCCACTGCCTGTGGGGTTAGTTCCACATTCTTTTAAATGATGTTTCCGGAAAGACCAACTCTCTCAATAACAGGATAACATCGGCTCAGAATGGATTCTAGCCGCTCCCCCCCTCCCCCCCCAAAAAAAAAAAATTAGAAAATCATGATGCTCATCGATCCCCATCTTCCCTTCAGAGTTTGATTTCCTCACATAATCAAATCCCCAGAGTGCCAGGGGGTGCATCCGTGTAACACTGGAACACTGGAGGGCATTCACATGTACATCCCCCCCTTCGCACTTGCTCCCCTACACACACATACGCACGCACATCTGCTGCTGGCTGCACTGCAAAATAACTTTAGCAATCCCAGGGTAAAGCCCAGCAAAAGCAGTAAGGACAAGAAAGACAGTTGGGGAGGTAATCAAGAGGTGATACAGAGAGCAGAGACCAGCTCTGCAAGCACCTTAGTTAAATTACTCCCAACTGCAGCTAAAATTCTTTCCCTAGGTTTTTATACTCGTTTTCGACCATCCTCTTTATGGTGGTCATATGCCAAATCATCCTATACGTACCAGTAATTCATTTGTCCAGGACATCTGTTTTCTAGGTGTTTTTTAGTTACAGTTTGCCAGTCTCCTCGATATAAGGTCATTGCATGCTTTTCTTGAAAACCTTGCTGTACCATAAGTATTTTCCCAATTTTGCAATACCTCGGCCAAGGGTGTCCCCTTCTCTATGCTGAGTTTTATTTCCCATCACTAAAAAAATTCAGAGACACGCTTCCGTTGAGTCACGAGGTTCAGAGGGAGCCCCTTGCTTTCTAATCTCCTTCAGAGAGGAGTTTAGGTGCGGCTGGATCCCATCCTAGTCTCAGACTTGGTCAACGGCTTATGTCTAAAGGATATTTTCCCATTCTCAAGAGAGACTCGAACACTGCTTTTATGTGCACTTTACACTGATCAGGCCACACACTTTGCACTCAAAAACATACTGCAGGAAGGGAGGGACTCGCACCCACCCTGGTGTGGAGGAAGATTTAAAGGCCCTACAGTTTTTTTTACATACCAATTTAGATCTTTGCATAGCCAATTGTCATTGGATCCGTATTTTGGCCAGAATATCACTCTATTAAGGGCTATTTTGTCCAGACAAAACACAATACTTTATCATTTTCTATTTATCCTTCCTTTTTGTACACCACACGTTTCCCCGGTACCTTAACATCCTCCCTAAAGGACTGGAAGGAGGAATGTCACCATTTTTCCTTTCTATTTCCCATTCTGAGTCTCGAGGCTTCTCCTTGCGCCTCGTCCCTCCTCTCAGAATGCCCCCGACCACCAAGGTAGTACTTAACAGTCTGTTTTCTTACCTTGGTCCACGCACAAAGTTGCCCGCTCGCTCGTATCGTGCTTCCCGCTTTTTCCTTTCTCCTTTCGCCTATGGTTTGCGGGGATCCGCCTTCGTCCCCACAGCCCTGCAGTTTCTGTCTGTCCGTCCGTCCTGGAATCCCCACCGACCATCCAGAAGGCCATTGAAATCAACGGGGCACGCCTTCCCGTCCATTGGCGACAGGGACCCCCGAGATGACGACGTCGAGTCTCGGACGAGCCCCCAGACTTGTAGGAAACCATCATCTTGCCAACAGAATAGGCTCAGGCAGGATCTCTCGGCAAAGCACGTTTTATTAAGGCTTTTGCGAAACGGGCCGTTCTACCTAAAAGTAGGCACACGCAATAGGGCAAAAAGCTTATACGCCCCCACAAATGCCAGCTGCAAATTCCCTGCCCTGTTCCCCAGGGGTTGGGTACTGCAGGCTTTCCGGACTGCCCGCCGCCTGCCTCAGTTTCCAGGACTCATTCATCTCATGCTAAGAAGGCCCTTCCCCTGCTGGATCTATTGCAAAGGTGGGTTCCTGGCTCTTGGGTTAGCCTTCCCTCTAGCTGCACTTGTTTTTGAAATGCAGGAATGAGTTTGCATTGCAGCATGAGTTGGAAGAGAGTTGGTTTGTGGGAAGGATTCCCAGTGTGATGTGTGTCAATCCTTCCCCCCTCGCTGGGTGAGGTGGCAGCTGAGTTGCAAAAGCAACATTCCTTCTTGAAGGGCTCCTTCCTTGCAGGGCTGAGGCAGAGGCGAGAGAGCGAGGCAGGTGCACGGGGGGGGCGCCGTGGGGGGCGCCGTGGGGGGGGCGGTTTGTCGGTGGGAAAAGCGGGGATCGAACCAGGGACCCATTTGACCAATCCGCGGGTCCGGCGCCCTGGCCGCTCCGCCAGCGCGATCCCACGGCCGTGGAACGCACGGCGCCCCCTATAGGCCGCAGAGCGGCCTGCGCGGCGGCTAAAGGCCGGGGGGGCGGTGGGCGGGGTGGGGATGGAAGTGGGTGCCCTGCGGACCAGCGTCCCGCGACCTGGCCGCTCCTCTACCGCCATCCCCACCGCCGGGGGACGCCACAGCTCCCCCTACAAACCTCCGCCCGCCCGCTAAGCTCGGCCCATGCCGGGGGGCACCCACCGACTCGCTGCCTCCCACCACCACGCTGCAACCCCACCTGCCCCCCGCCCAATCACACACCCCCCCACCCGCCCCTCGCCTGACAGAGCCCAAGACCTCCCGCTGCTGACAGCTACCTGCTCGCGGCCCTAGCGGCAGCGCACGCCGCTCTGCGGCCTATAGGGGGCGCCGTGCGTTCCACGGCCGTGGGATCGCGCTGGCGGAGCGGCCAGGGCGCCGGACCCGCGGATTGGTCAAATGGGTCCCTGGTTCGATCCCCGCTTTTCCCACCGACAGACCCCCACCCCCCACGGCCCCCCCCCCGCGCACCTGCCTCGCTCTCTCGCCTCTGCCTCAGCCCTGCAAGGAGCTATTGAAGGACGAAGGTTGTTTTTACAACTGGTTTGGCACCTGAGCTCAGCGGGGGAAAGGATTGAGAGGTATCAGACTATGAATCACAGAATCACAGAATGTTAGGGATTGGAAGGGACCTCAGAAGATCGTCTAGTCCAATCCCCCCGCCAGAGCAGGAACACCTAGATGAGGTTACACAGGAATGTGTCCAGGTGGCTTTTGAATGTCTCCAGAGGAGGAGACTCCTCAGCCTCCCTGGGCAGCCCGTTCCAGTGCTCTGCCAGCCTCACTGAGAAGAAGTTTCTTCTCCTATTTAAGTGGAACCTCCTGTGTTGCAGTTTGTACCCATTGCCCCATGTCTTATCATTGGTTGTCAGTGAGAAGAGCCTGGCTCCATCCTCGTGACACTCACCCTTTACATATTTACAAACATTAATGAGGTCACCCCTCAGTCTCCTCTTCTCCAAACTAAAGAGACCCAGCTCCCTCAGCCTTTCCTCAGTAGGGAGATGCTCCACTCCCTTAATCAACTTTGTCGCCCTGCGCTGGACTCTCTCCAGCAGTTCCCTGTCCTTCTTGAACTGAGGGGCCCAGAACTGGACACAATATTCCAGATGCGGTCTCACCAGGGTAGAGTAGAGGGGCAGGAGAACCTCTTTCAACCTACTAACTACCCCCCTTCTAATACACCCCAGGATGTCATTGGCCTTCTTGGCCACAAGGGCACAGTGCTGGCTCATGGTCATCGTGCCGTCCACCGGGACCCCCAGGTCCCTTTCACTGCTCTCTGACAGGTCATTCCCCGACTTATACTAGTACCTGGGGTTCTTCTTGCCCAGATGCAAGACTCTACACTTGCGCTTGTTATAGTTCATTCATGTTTTCCCCGCCCAACTCTCCAGCCTGTCCAGCTCTCGCTGGATGGCAGCACAGCCTTCTGGCGTGTCAGCCACTCCTCCCAGCTTGGTGTCATCAGCAAACTTGCTGACAGTCACTCTATTCCCTCATCCAAGTCATTGATGAATATATTGAATAGTACTGGCCCCAGTACCGACCCTTGAGGGACTCCACAGGCCTCCAACTAGACTCTGCCCCGTCGATCACGACTCTCTGGCTTCTTTCCTTCAGCCAGTTCACAGTCCACATCGCTACCCGATCGTCCAGACCACACTTCCTCAGTTTAGCTGGGAGGATGCTGTGGGAGACCGTGTCAAACGCTTCACTGAAATCAAGACAGACCACATCCACTGCTTTACCATCATCTGTCCACCCGGTTATGTCCTCATAAAAGTCTATGAGGTTGGTCAAGCACGACTTCCCTTTGGTGAAGCCACGTTGACTGCCCCTAATGACCCCCTTATCCCTGATATGCCTTGAGATGGCACCAAGGATAAGTCGTTCCATCAGTTTCCCAGGGATGGAGGTGAGGCTGACCGGTCCATAGTTACCCGGGTCCTCCTTCTTGCCCTTTTTGAAGACTGGAATGACATTTGCTTTCCTCCAGCCCTCAGGCACCCCTCCCGTTTCCCATGACTTAGCAAAGGTGACGGAGAGTGGCCTAGCAATGATCAGCCAGCTCCCTCAGCACCCGCGGGTGCATCCCACCTGGAGCCATGGATTTATGGATGTCCAGATTGCTTAATCGGTCCCTAACCCAGGCCCTCAGCCTTCCCTAGCCTGGAAGCACCAACACCCACGAAGGAGCGAGCTGTGGGCAATGTCCTGCTTTGCCTTCAGCGTCTCTCGCAATGTTAACTTGCAAATTTGTAGTGGATGAGGGTGTGGAACTGCAAGCTGGGGATAACAGTTTTCCAGTGAACGTGAAGGAGAAGGACGTTGAACTGCTGCCCATGCAAGCTGGTCTCAGAGGACACGTAGCAACTATTCACCTCACACCTGGCAATGCATTCGTTTTAAAAAAAAAAAAAAAATAAGCCCAAAACCACTAAGGCAGGGCTATGTTTCTCACCTGCATAGATGTCATCCTTTCCTGACTGGAACCCTTGGCTTCTTTGTGAAGCCTTTGGTTTCATTACCGGGTAGCGGAGGTTTGTTATCAGTCCTTGATTTGGCTTGTCGTAAGTGTATATTGAATCCTTCAATATTCTGAAGATCCTCTCTGGAACACCTTCAGAAGTCTGCAGAGAAAGGAAAGAAACATTTGTCTGCAGCTGCTCTTCGCATGGAGTCCCCAAAAATGAAAGGAATGACAGGTTGCTTCTTCTTTCCCAAGGAGCTGTTTTGGAAGCAGACTGGGTGACAGAGTCTGGTACCAGCCTTTGGCCACCAGGGACACCTGCTTGGTGGTGTGCTCTAGGCCCTAAGTGTCACCTCCCTCACCCGCTTGATTTTTTTTTTTTTTTTTTTTTTTAAAGGGAGAAGAGCAGTTTAAAATCTGGGCTCAGGGGTGTGTTGCAGAGGGATGGCGTTACCGACTTCCCCCTGGCGTCAGAGCGCAACGTTCTCTAGGTTATCTACTTTAGTCTTCTAGTGCACCACACTGGTGTGGATGTCAATGAATAAAGTCTGTGTTGAACTTGTATAAGGAAACACGGAAAAAAAGAATAAGCCAATAAACGCCATCATTATTTTAAAGAAAGATGAGAAGGTAATTTTGCTTATGTCTCCAATAGAAAAGAACCACTGAACAATGACCCCCCTTCCTTCTCTCCTCAGTGGGCAGAGATGACAAGAGTTCCTCCTACTCCTTCCCTCTCCTTTCTCCCAAGGTAAACAGTGTCACATTCAGTGCCATGTAGATTAACTTGCATTTCTGAATTGAACCATAACTCCCCTTGGCACCACTCCAAGCAGAGAGACGAACTGAGCAGCTCAGACATGGATGTGTATGAGTATTCAAGGGTCCTGGCCTGACACCAACATCAGTGACATTGTCTTGATCTATCCTTTAATAGACTGAGATCTTTGTCGGTCAAAGTTCAGGCAGCTTACCAGAAAACCAACTACAGTCCTCATGTGTTAACAACATTTAGACTGTCAAAGGAAGAATGCTCAAATTTTAAATTCATCCTTCGTTTGCAGAGAACAGCTGCAGAAACTGAATGCCTAACACAAGCTAGCACAACAACACAGAAACGTAGAGAAGGAAAGAGAACACCCAACCGCCTGTTCTACTGGTTATTTTCTCCAATACAGGAGAAACAACCACCAACTCTGGAGAACAAACAGGTCAGGGTTATTGGTCCCACAAAAACGAGCATAAGAAATACTAAGGCAATTCCCCAGAGTCCAGTAACTCTCTTGCCCTCAAGCCAGGGTCGTGCCACAAAAACAAAACTCTTACCAAAGATTTCATCTTAGCTTGAACAGGTAAGTTGTGATGACGGAGATTCGCCAGGAGTCCTAAACATGGTATCATTACCTCATCTTCTGTGGTTTGACTGAAAAGTCCAGGAAGTCAAACAAAGACTTTTAATTAAAGCATCCAGAAATTAGTTACCAGAATTTGGGGGTTGAGGGTGGGGTGCTTGGGGGACTCTATTTTGTTGCCGTGGCGGTGGGGAGGGGAGTGTGGTATTGTTTTGTTTTTTAACTAGACACCATTCTGCCAAGCCAAGCAAAATTCAGATTGCAATCCCCATAGTGTGGGCAGTTTTTAACTGAGCACATCTGGGGGAAAAAAAAAAAAAAAAGGTCTATCAGAGACCAGCACTATCAAAGGTCCTTTATTGCAGGTGCTTTTAAGAGTCACTAGATCTCTTACAAGGACCCTTGCACAAAAGTCATTTTAATGTAACATAAGTCTGTTCCTAATGACGAGCATGACTTTTCCCCTGGGTCTTCTCTTTGACAGCTCCCTGGGATATGCAGGTGGGCTAAGAGGCCAGTTAATATCCAGTCACTGAAAGTCCCACAACCACTGCATTTGACAGGCTGTAACAACATGGTTTGCTAAGAAAAACCTCTGTTTAGCTTGGAGTAAAAATGCCACAGGTCACTCTGGAGACCAGGTTAGTGCAATATGCTAATGGCCTTCAGAAAGTTTAGAAACTTAGCCAGGTGTTTCCCATGAGAGAAGGTAACTGAGTGCACACTTACACATGATGCATTAGAAATGAAATTAATTCATTGACGTTGGCACCAGCACAAAAGACCTGAACATTGTAAGTTACCCTCTGCAGCAACTGGATACTCTGAGGAAATTAAAAGCTGTTCACATGTGTCTTTCCTATAGCATCGCACTCAAGAATGTTACAAATTAGAAAGCTGAAAGGACAAATAAAAAGACATCACGACTGAATTCATTTTCAGACCCTGTGACGTTAACACGACAACTACACAAGCTGCTGTGAGCACACAGGGTCGTGTCCTGACACTCCGAGGTACTTATTAAAAGCCCAAACAGATGGATAAGGTTTTCTTTTGACAGAGGCATTACCTTTGTAGCCCATCCATTTCTCCCCTTTGCTTCATCAGCACGTTCTCCATTCTGTCAGCGAGAAAGGGGCTTTGTCCTGTTGAAAGATCCACAAGTTTTGCCAAAATGCAAAAAGCGCTTTGCAGCCTCTTCAGAAAGTATGTTTAGTGCAGGGGTGTCAAACTCATTTGTAGCAAATGCATTTTTAGGACTGTATAAATGTAGGAGTAGTCGCATTTCTAGAGTCCTAAAATTACGTTTGGCCCTTTGAAGGCAACCGCGAGGCTGATGTGCCCCCCAGTGAAAATGAGTTTGACACCCCCGGCTTAGAGGAAAACACGTTTGCTGTGAAGACAGTCGACAGATCTAATGGTAGTTAAGTCTTTCCTACAGCATCCTTTCAGCACGCAACGTAATTGAGTTAATATAATGCTAATATGCACAATTATGACAATAATCACAGCACAGGATAGCAGCTGAAACCAAACCTCATTATATAAGCATGTGACATAAGAAATTCAAGGTCTTAGTCCTGCATCTACTTGGTGACTACAAAACCTCTCCCACTGACTGGCAAGTCACCTGGATCTCTTAGTCTTCTCCTACTCCAAGTGCTTTGACAAATACACAAACTGGGACAAAAGTGTCCTTCACTGGATGCCTGACTCATTTTCCACAGATCAGGGGCAACACAACTGCTGGCAAATTCATTTTCCGTTTTCCCTCTCAGAAAAGAGATGTCACGACACGTAGCCAGCAAGTACTTGCTGAAATCTCAGAGCCACATATGAGGAAACCTGTGCATATTTAAAAAAAAAAAAAAAAAGAGGAGGTCTTCCCCACCTTTACTGGTCAATGCACAGAAAGGACACGTGAACATTGGTGAAGATGGGCTGTGAGATGGGCTGTGAGATATTATGTGTAAGGTAATAATGTGTAATAAGCTCTGCACTTGACTCCTATAACTCAGCTCGCACTGGCACAGCCCCTTGCACTCACTGGCACTGAGCAGAGGGCAGCAGGCACACGTGCCCTGCAGACCTTCGATGAGAACTGGCAGCCACAGCTCTCGTTTCACTCCTTCACAACTGCCTGTCAAAGAATTGATTAGACAAAACCGACTCCAGGCTTGTCTCATGAACAGTAGGAGAAAGAACTAAATACCTCAGCTGGAAAATAATTCTGGAAAATAAGCTCTCCAGCAGCCAAATCATTTCAAAAACAGAGGCTTTTGGTTTTGGTTTTGGTTTATTTTTGCTTGGTTTGTTGGTTGGATTTGTTTGTCTGGTTTTGTTAGGTTTGGGGTTTTTTGTTTTGTTTCAATTGGAGCAGGTGAGAAGCTCAAGCTCGATTAAAGAGAGAGTACAAAGAACTCTCTGCAGCCTTAAAATCCTGTCATACTGGCCTCGTATGGCAAACAACATACACAGCTAAGACCGACACACTATTTCAGAAGAGTTATTACATGCATGCCGCATAACAGATACCATATAAGAGTAGACAAATAGAGTTAAACATTAGTTCCTATTACCTGTAATATGAATGGGTCACTGAGATGAGCAGAGCCTCGATGAACCACTCCTGCCAGCACGTGGTCACATTGTAGGTATCCTGAAGAGCTTCTCTAGTCTCGCTCTCTAAGACTGGAATTTAAGAATTATTAACAAAAAACCCCTGTCAAACAGCAAAAGCAGCTGTTGCATTAGCTACCAATCTGAGCAGAAGCCCAAGTCATTGACCAGTTTTTCACATCTGTTTCACAAACAACTACAAATAAATCACAGCTCCTACGCACTTGAAGAATCTGGACCTGTCTTGTCATCGCTTTCCCAGAGCAAAGAGCATACCCCCCTCCCCTCTTCCCCCCTTCCTACCCCTCTGCACACCACCTCCAGCCCCGCTACAACCCCACCTGTCCCCCACCCAAACACATCCCCCCCCACGCCCACCCCACCCCTCGCCTGACAGAGCCCAAGACCTTCCGCTGCTGACAGCTACCTGCTCGGGGCCTGGGAGCAAGCGTCACCCAAATGGAACAACCGGCCCAGGCCCACCCACGGGAGACTCTGGGGCGCAAACCAGATGCAAACTCTTCCGTCCTTCCTTCCTTCCTTCCTGCCTTGGCCCTAAGTGTCACCTCCCTCACCCACTTGTTGGGTTTTATTCCGAAAAAAAAAAGAGTGGTTTAAAATCTGGGCTCGGGTGTGTTGAAGAGGGACAGCGTTAGCGACTTTCCCCTGGGGACAGAGTGCAAGGTTAGTGGCAACCTGTTTGGTTCTCACTTCAAAGCTTCTCTTTCGACGCCTAGGTGAGAAGCAGAAGCCAAAGGTTCTGCCAAGGATGGGCACTGTTGAGCAAAAGACATCTGCAGAGGCAAGCCCGGAGGACGGCGCTCCTAAGCAGAGGAAGGGCCTTGTCGCAAGCTGCGTTTGAACGTGCCCGTTGGTGCTGCTGGACTGGACTCCTTCCAGGGCACAGTCCCCCAGGGATCCGTACAGAGACTTGGCCACACTGGTCACTTGAGGAGGGTGACAGACGGTAAGCGCACAAATCATCTGGAGTCACAGCCAGGGTCCTGCTAGTGGTGAGGACAAGTGAACAGGGCTTGATTCTCTTGGTTTTTCGGCATCCTGCATCTTGCCTTCTGCCCAGGGTGGGCTAGGTGCCACTGCCTCTGCGGACTTGCTCTGGCTGGGACGGAGTTGACTCTTGTTAGTGGCAGCTGGCCTAGCACCGTGTTTGGCAGGGGTGGCTAAAGCGGTGTTGCTTACTGCAGCTGTGGTGTGGCTGTTGCTGCGAGTGCGGGCCTCCCGGAGCCGTGAGGTTGTCTCTTTTTCCTGCAGCGCCGAGGCTGGGGGTGTGCAAGAGGTTGGGAGGGTGGAGAGCAGGAGAGCATCCGGGAAGTGGCCAAAGGGCCGTCCCCTGCTGTAGGCCAGCTGCGCCCACAGGCCTGGTGTTCCTTGCTGCTGGTGCTGCTGCCTTTGTGGTGCAGGTCAGGGTTTCTGGGCGCATGCATGATTTGGGGTGGGCTTGGGGGTGGGCAGGAGGGCAGCAGGCCAAAGGGCTCCCCTCCTGCTGTGCTGCCTGGGTGTCCCTGGCTGTGTGTCTGCCGGGGGCCGGGGAAGCAAGAGCAAGAGGGCCAAGCGGGCGGCAGGCAGCGCAGGCTGGTGAGCGGCAAGGAGGAAAGGCCAAGGGCTTTGGGCGTCTGGTGCCGGGCCAGGTGGGGCTGAGGCGAGGGCATCTTTTCTACTAATGTCTATTCGTGATCCATAAACCTCACTTACTGAATCATCTGCTCCCTGTAGCGTAATTAGCAAAGGGTTGCACTGCAGAGACTCACATCCCGGGAGAGATTGCCCTTTAGATAGGGTAAGTTTTCTTTTTCATTCTATAACCATTCATTGCTCACTGTCCATCCCCCAAACTCTGTGGTCCAGATAACACTGTATCAGGAGGGGCAATGAGAGACAGCAACAAAAACTATGCACTTATTTAAATCATCCTTAGACTCGGTCCCCTTGGACACATGTTTGTTTTCATAACTCAATTCCCTTTAGCTCTGTACATCCCCACACCTATGGATCTGGCAAGCGTCTACTCAAATTGTTAGGGAACCTTCAGTTTCAGTGACGTTCACGTTAAGTAACCCATTTGTAAATTCTACATAATACAGGATTAGTAATCCCCAAAAGTTTCATTTCATTTTCATCTCTGTATCTTTAGTTGAAGTGGGTCGTCAGTTGTCAGTACTTGCCACTCCTCACTGTCCTTTGGAGGTCTGATTGGCTCTTTAATCCACGTGTAATGAGTCCACCCTTTCTCAGCTGGTCGCACCACTGTCTCGGTGATCAGCAGAACTTGAAATGCGCCTTCCCAATCTGGCTGAAGCTTAGCGTCTTTCCAGGATTTGACCAGGACCTGCTGTCCAGGCTGAAACTTGTGAGCTGCAGACTCTAAAGGCAGAGTTTGTGCCAGAAGCCCTTGGTGCCTGAGAGAAGACAGAAAAGACAACCCGAGCATACAGTTTTTGAGAAACAAATCCTTAGTTTCAAACCGTGGGGGTCCATCCGTTATTTCGCTTTTGCTACCACTGCCCCCGTGGCAGTGCTAAGAGGGAAGGCTTCTCCCCACCTGGTAAGATGATCAAACACTAGTAAGTTTTTAATTCAGCCAACTGCAGGTAATTCTGTGAAATCAACTTGTATATTTTGGAAGGGTCATAAACTTGGCCTTCAACCTCCTGCAGGCTGCTTCCTAAGTGCCTTTTCATTTACTTTTTTACAAACCACACATCATTCACAAATTTGCTTGGCTATAGTATAAATTCCAGTACACCCATATTTTTATAACACTATGGCACCCATTACTTGTTTTCCTCATTAACTCTCTTGATGTAAAATTGCTAATACCTTCCTCATGGTTTGCTTATTTAACATTTCTCTACCCTCTGGGAGTACGCATTTCCCATTCTGTTCCCTGGCTTCCAACTCTTGGAGGACTTCTTTTTATCTTTCATTGAAAACTGGAATTTCTTGTGGGGCCAGGACCTCGGGCGTGAGATAAAACCTGAAGCAATAAATAAGTTAAGGCTGCTTCTCAGGCCATTTCATCTGCTAACCAACTTCCCCGACACAAAAAGAGTTGCCCCTCTGATGTCCATTAACATGTACTACAGCCACTTCTATTGGTGACATCAGATTCCATAACACTTGTCCAACTAGTTCTTCATGAACCAATTCTTTACCTTTGCTATTAATTAGACCCCATTCTTCCCAAATTTTCCCAAAGGTGTGCACTTCTCCAAATGCGTATCTAGAACCATTACGGATGGTACCTTCTTTTCCTTCTAACATTTGCAGTGCCTGACTGACGGCTTGTGGCTGGCATGTTTGAGCTGACCAGTTATTAGGCAACCTTCCCGTTTCTCTTATTTCACCATTCACACCTTCAACGATGGCACACCCATTGTGTCTCTTCCCCTGAATTACCCTTGAAGACCCATCTATGAAGAGGTGCAGCCCATTGCCACCTCTCCATAGGAAAGCAGCAGGGTTTAATTTCCTGCTTTCTCCCACCAGAAGAGCAGTTGCTGCTGCAGCTTGCACACACTCTGGCCAACCTCGAGACACTGGGTCTAAGAGCTTAGATCAGTGTGCCACTGCTTGTCGCTTCCCCCCCAGCCCACTTGCTGCTGGAGCAGCGTGAGAGGCAGAACAGGCCTCCACTCTGTGCAAGCATTGCTCAACAATAACAAAAACATCTCTGTATTATCAACACTGTTTTAAGCATCAATCAAAAACATAGTCCCATACCAGGTACCACAAAGAAAATTAACTCCAGCCCAGCCAAAACCAACACAAACTTCCAGGTAATACAATATCTTTCAAATTTTCTCCTTGTCACCCCCCAGGCAGTAACTGTGTTTCCACACCCAGAGCCTGTAAAAGGTTTCTCTCTAATATAGAAGCTGGGGAATCTTCCCCTAATATATTCCTTCCCCATACGCTTTTAATTCTTATTATCACAAATAGGAATTTATTCATAATTGTCTCTCCTTCCTCCCTGCTACCCCATTTATTACAACTCCGTCTTCAGTTCTGGATCTTTTTAGGGGAGAATTTAGAAGGGACATGGGAGCTTCTGTTTCTGCTAAAAACTAGACCTCATTACCAATTACCACCATTACTTTACCAATTACATGCTCTTTTCCAATTTAAACGTTTCCCCACAAAAAACAAACAAACAAACAAACAAAAAAAAAAAACACCAATAAAAAAAGCCACCACAACACCAAAAACATTTTCAGCCCCTCTGATTTTCCAAAGTGTATTGAGTTTTCTTCCTTTAGTCATTTCCAACAGTTGCCGCCCTAGGGGTAAATATCCCAGATTTCCACAATAATAGCATCCCATTTTCTCTCATTCTCTCACTTTTTTCACTGACTTTGGTCTAAATCTTCTGCGGTTTTGTTTTGTTTTGTTCTTTTCCCTTCCAGTCTTTCACTTGCAACCAATCAGTCTGCTTCAACTTTTCGCTTCAGTTCCCGACCATCATACACAAACACGACCACACTCAGATTTTTTGCAAATTCTTCCTGCCAACCTGGCACATGCTCTCGGAAATACTTCCGTAGATCCACAAACACACTTGCTACCAGTCCACAAAGCTTTCCAAAAATCTTCCCCAGTCGGTGCTCCCCTGGCTTCTGTCTACATTCCTGCACTTCAGTTCAGTTTACTCTTATCTCCTCAAAAGCTCAAAAGCTTTTATCAGATTTTTAACCACCGTTTGGCAATTATCTCCATTTGTTTGATTATTATCATCTCAATTAGAATCACCTTGGGGCCAGGTAGTCTCCCACTGCCTGTGGGGTTAGTTCCACATTCTTTTAAATGATGTTTCCGGAAAGACCAACTCTCTCAATAACAGGATAACATCGGCTCAGAATGGATTCTAGCCGCTCCCCCCCTCCCCCCCCAAAAAAAAAAAATTAGAAAATCATGATGCTCATCGATCCCCATCTTCCCTTCAGAGTTTGATTTCCTCACATAATCAAATCCCCAGAGTGCCAGGGGGTGCATCCGTGTAACACTGGAACACTGGAGGGCATTCACATGTACATCCCCCCCTTCGCACTTGCTCCCCTACACACACATACGCACGCACATCTGCTGCTGGCTGCACTGCAAAATAACTTTAGCAATCCCAGGGTAAAGCCCAGCAAAAGCAGTAAGGACAAGAAAGACAGTTGGGGAGGTAATCAAGAGGTGATACAGAGAGCAGAGACCAGCTCTGCAAGCACCTTAGTTAAATTACTCCCAACTGCAGCTAAAATTCTTTCCCTAGGTTTTTATACTCGTTTTCGACCATCCTCTTTATGGTGGTCATATGCCAAATCATCCTATACGTACCAGTAATTCATTTGTCCAGGACATCTGTTTTCTAGGTGTTTTTTAGTTACAGTTTGCCAGTCTCCTCGATATAAGGTCATTGCATGCTTTTCTTGAAAACCTTGCTGTACCATAAGTATTTTCCCAATTTTGCAATACCTCGGCCAAGGGTGTCCCCTTCTCTATGCTGAGTTTTATTTCCCATCACTAAAAAAATTCAGAGACACGCTTCCGTTGAGTCACGAGGTTCAGAGGGAGCCCCTTGCTTTCTAATCTCCTTCAGAGAGGAGTTTAGGTGCGGCTGGATCCCATCCTAGTCTCAGACTTGGTCAACGGCTTATGTCTAAAGGATATTTTCCCATTCTCAAGAGAGACTCGAACACTGCTTTTATGTGCACTTTACACTGATCAGGCCACACACTTTGCACTCAAAAACATACTGCAGGAAGGGAGGGACTCGCACCCACCCTGGTGTGGAGGAAGATTTAAAGGCCCTACAGTTTTTTTTACATACCAATTTAGATCTTTGCATAGCCAATTGTCATTGGATCCGTATTTTGGCCAGAATATCACTCTATTAAGGGCTATTTTGTCCAGACAAAACACAATACTTTATCATTTTCTATTTATCCTTCCTTTTTGTACACCACACGTTTCCCCGGTACCTTAACATCCTCCCTAAAGGACTGGAAGGAGGAATGTCACCATTTTTCCTTTCTATTTCCCATTCTGAGTCTCGAGGCTTCTCCTTGCGCCTCGTCCCTCCTCTCAGAATGCCCCCGACCACCAAGGTAGTACTTAACAGTCTGTTTTCTTACCTTGGTCCACGCACAAAGTTGCCCGCTCGCTCGTATCGTGCTTCCCGCTTTTTCCTTTCTCCTTTCGCCTATGGTTTGCGGGGATCCGCCTTCGTCCCCACAGCCCTGCAGTTTCTGTCTGTCCGTCCGTCCTGGAATCCCCACCGACCATCCAGAAGGCCATTGAAATCAACGGGGCACGCCTTCCCGTCCATTGGCGACAGGGACCCCCGAGATGACGACGTCGAGTCTCGGACGAGCCCCCAGACTTGTAGGAAACCATCATCTTGCCAACAGAATAGGCTCAGGCAGGATCTCTCGGCAAAGCACGTTTTATTAAGGCTTTTGCGAAACGGGCCGTTCTACCTAAAAGTAGGCACACGCAATAGGGCAAAAAGCTTATACGCCCCCACAAATGCCAGCTGCAAATTCCCTGCCCTGTTCCCCAGGGGTTGGGTACTGCAGGCTTTCCGGACTGCCCGCCGCCTGCCTCAGTTTCCAGGACTCATTCATCTCATGCTAAGAAGGCCCTTCCCCTGCTGGATCTATTGCAAAGGTGGGTTCCTGGCTCTTGGGTTAGCCTTCCCTCTAGCTGCACTTGTTTTTGAAATGCAGGAATGAGTTTGCATTGCAGCATGAGTTGGAAGAGAGTTGGTTTGTGGGAAGGATTCCCAGTGTGATGTGTGTCAATCCTTCCCCCCTCGCTGGGTGAGGTGGCAGCTGAGTTGCAAAAGCAACATTCCTTCTTGAAGGGCTCCTTCCTTGCAGGGCTGAGGCAGAGGCGAGAGAGCGAGGCAGGTGCACGGGGGGGGCGCCGTGGGGGGCGCCGTGGGGGGGGCGGTTTGTCGGTGGGAAAAGCGGGGATCGAACCAGGGACCCATTTGACCAATCCGCGGGTCCGGCGCCCTGGCCGCTCCGCCAGCGCGATCCCACGGCCGTGGAACGCACGGCGCCCCCTATAGGCCGCAGAGCGGCCTGCGCGGCGGCTAAAGGCCGGGGGGGCGGTGGGCGGGGTGGGGATGGAAGTGGGTGCCCTGCGGACCAGCGTCCCGCGACCTGGCCGCTCCTCTACCGCCATCCCCACCGCCGGGGGACGCCACAGCTCCCCCTACAAACCTCCGCCCGCCCGCTAAGCTCGGCCCATGCCGGGGGGCACCCACCGACTCGCTGCCTCCCACCACCACGCTGCAACCCCACCTGCCCCCCGCCCAATCACACACCCCCCCACCCGCCCCTCGCCTGACAGAGCCCAAGACCTCCCGCTGCTGACAGCTACCTGCTCGCGGCCCTAGCGGCAGCGCACGCCGCTCTGCGGCCTATAGGGGGCGCCGTGCGTTCCACGGCCGTGGGATCGCGCTGGCGGAGCGGCCAGGGCGCCGGACCCGCGGATTGGTCAAATGGGTCCCTGGTTCGATCCCCGCTTTTCCCACCGACAGACCCCCACCCCCCACGGCCCCCCCCCCGCGCACCTGCCTCGCTCTCTCGCCTCTGCCTCAGCCCTGCAAGGAGCTATTGAAGGACGAAGGTTGTTTTTACAACTGGTTTGGCACCTGAGCTCAGCGGGGGAAAGGATTGAGAGGTATCAGACTATGAATCACAGAATCACAGAATGTTAGGGATTGGAAGGGACCTCAGAAGATCGTCTAGTCCAATCCCCCCGCCAGAGCAGGAACACCTAGATGAGGTTACACAGGAATGTGTCCAGGTGGCTTTTGAATGTCTCCAGAGGAGGAGACTCCTCAGCCTCCCTGGGCAGCCCGTTCCAGTGCTCTGCCAGCCTCACTGAGAAGAAGTTTCTTCTCCTATTTAAGTGGAACCTCCTGTGTTGCAGTTTGTACCCATTGCCCCATGTCTTATCATTGGTTGTCAGTGAGAAGAGCCTGGCTCCATCCTCGTGACACTCACCCTTTACATATTTACAAACATTAATGAGGTCACCCCTCAGTCTCCTCTTCTCCAAACTAAAGAGACCCAGCTCCCTCAGCCTTTCCTCAGTAGGGAGATGCTCCACTCCCTTAATCAACTTTGTCGCCCTGCGCTGGACTCTCTCCAGCAGTTCCCTGTCCTTCTTGAACTGAGGGGCCCAGAACTGGACACAATATTCCAGATGCGGTCTCACCAGGGTAGAGTAGAGGGGCAGGAGAACCTCTTTCAACCTACTAACTACCCCCCTTCTAATACACCCCAGGATGTCATTGGCCTTCTTGGCCACAAGGGCACAGTGCTGGCTCATGGTCATCGTGCCGTCCACCGGGACCCCCAGGTCCCTTTCACTGCTCTCTGACAGGTCATTCCCCGACTTATACTAGTACCTGGGGTTCTTCTTGCCCAGATGCAAGACTCTACACTTGCGCTTGTTATAGTTCATTCATGTTTTCCCCGCCCAACTCTCCAGCCTGTCCAGCTCTCGCTGGATGGCAGCACAGCCTTCTGGCGTGTCAGCCACTCCTCCCAGCTTGGTGTCATCAGCAAACTTGCTGACAGTCACTCTATTCCCTCATCCAAGTCATTGATGAATATATTGAATAGTACTGGCCCCAGTACCGACCCTTGAGGGACTCCACAGGCCTCCAACTAGACTCTGCCCCGTCGATCACGACTCTCTGGCTTCTTTCCTTCAGCCAGTTCACAGTCCACATCGCTACCCGATCGTCCAGACCACACTTCCTCAGTTTAGCTGGGAGGATGCTGTGGGAGACCGTGTCAAACGCTTCACTGAAATCAAGACAGACCACATCCACTGCTTTACCATCATCTGTCCACCCGGTTATGTCCTCATAAAAGTCTATGAGGTTGGTCAAGCACGACTTCCCTTTGGTGAAGCCACGTTGACTGCCCCTAATGACCCCCTTATCCCTGATATGCCTTGAGATGGCACCAAGGATAAGTCGTTCCATCAGTTTCCCAGGGATGGAGGTGAGGCTGACCGGTCCATAGTTACCCGGGTCCTCCTTCTTGCCCTTTTTGAAGACTGGAATGACATTTGCTTTCCTCCAGCCCTCAGGCACCCCTCCCGTTTCCCATGACTTAGCAAAGGTGACGGAGAGTGGCCTAGCAATGATCAGCCAGCTCCCTCAGCACCCGCGGGTGCATCCCACCTGGAGCCATGGATTTATGGATGTCCAGATTGCTTAATCGGTCCCTAACCCAGGCCCTCAGCCTTCCCTAGCCTGGAAGCACCAACACCCACGAAGGAGCGAGCTGTGGGCAATGTCCTGCTTTGCCTTCAGCGTCTCTCGCAATGTTAACTTGCAAATTTGTAGTGGATGAGGGTGTGGAACTGCAAGCTGGGGATAACAGTTTTCCAGTGAACGTGAAGGAGAAGGACGTTGAACTGCTGCCCATGCAAGCTGGTCTCAGAGGACACGTAGCAACTATTCACCTCACACCTGGCAATGCATTCGTTTTAAAAAAAAAAAAAAAATAAGCCCAAAACCACTAAGGCAGGGCTATGTTTCTCACCTGCATAGATGTCATCCTTTCCTGACTGGAACCCTTGGCTTCTTTGTGAAGCCTTTGGTTTCATTACCGGGTAGCGGAGGTTTGTTATCAGTCCTTGATTTGGCTTGTCGTAAGTGTATATTGAATCCTTCAATATTCTGAAGATCCTCTCTGGAACACCTTCAGAAGTCTGCAGAGAAAGGAAAGAAACATTTGTCTGCAGCTGCTCTTCGCATGGAGTCCCCAAAAATGAAAGGAATGACAGGTTGCTTCTTCTTTCCCAAGGAGCTGTTTTGGAAGCAGACTGGGTGACAGAGTCTGGTACCAGCCTTTGGCCACCAGGGACACCTGCTTGGTGGTGTGCTCTAGGCCCTAAGTGTCACCTCCCTCACCCGCTTGATTTTTTTTTTTTTTTTTTTTTTTTAAAGGGAGAAGAGCAGTTTAAAATCTGGGCTCAGGGGTGTGTTGCAGAGGGATGGCGTTACCGACTTCCCCCTGGCGTCAGAGCGCAACGTTCTCTAGGTTATCTACTTTAGTCTTCTAGTGCACCACACTGGTGTGGATGTCAATGAATAAAGTCTGTGTTGAACTTGTATAAGGAAACACGGAAAAAAAGAATAAGCCAATAAACGCCATCATTATTTTAAAGAAAGATGAGAAGGTAATTTTGCTTATGTCTCCAATAGAAAAGAACCACTGAACAATGACCCCCCTTCCTTCTCTCCTCAGTGGGCAGAGATGACAAGAGTTCCTCCTACTCCTTCCCTCTCCTTTCTCCCAAGGTAAACAGTGTCACATTCAGTGCCATGTAGATTAACTTGCATTTCTGAATTGAACCATAACTCCCCTTGGCACCACTCCAAGCAGAGAGACGAACTGAGCAGCTCAGACATGGATGTGTATGAGTATTCAAGGGTCCTGGCCTGACACCAACATCAGTGACATTGTCTTGATCTATCCTTTAATAGACTGAGATCTTTGTCGGTCAAAGTTCAGGCAGCTTACCAGAAAACCAACTACAGTCCTCATGTGTTAACAACATTTAGACTGTCAAAGGAAGAATGCTCAAATTTTAAATTCATCCTTCGTTTGCAGAGAACAGCTGCAGAAACTGAATGCCTAACACAAGCTAGCGCAACAACACAGAAACGTAGAGAAGGAAAGAGAACACCCAACCGCCTGTTCTACTGGTTATTTTCTCCAATACAGGAGAAACAACCACCAACTCTGGAGAACAAACAGGTCAGGGTTATTGGTCCCACAAAAACGAGCATAAGAAATACTAAGGCAATTCCCCAGAGTCCAGTAACTCTCTTGCCCTCAAGCCAGGGTCGTGCCACAAAAACAAAACTCTTACCAAAGATTTCATCTTAGCTTGAACAGGTAAGTTGTGATGACGGAGATTCGCCAGGAGTCCTAAACATGGTATCATTACCTCATCTTCTGTGGTTTGACTGAAAAGTCCAGGAAGTCAAACAAAGACTTTTAATTAAAGCATCCAGAAATTAGTTACCAGAATTTGGGGGTTGAGGGTGGGGTGCTTGGGGGACTCTATTTTGTTGCCGTGGCGGTGGGGAGGGGAGTGTGGTATTGTTTTGTTTTTTAACTAGACACCATTCTGCCAAGCCAAGCAAAATTCAGATTGCAATCCCCATAGTGTGGGCAGTTTTTAACTGAGCACATCTGGGGGAAAAAAAAAAAAAAAAGGTCTATCAGAGACCAGCACTATCAAAGGTCCTTTATTGCAGGTGCTTTTAAGAGTCACTAGATCTCTTACAAGGACCCTTGCACAAAAGTCATTTTAATGTAACATAAGTCTGTTCCTAATGACGAGCATGACTTTTCCCCTGGGTCTTCTCTTTGACAGCTCCCTGGGATATGCAGGTGGGCTAAGAGGCCAGTTAATATCCAGTCACTGAAAGTCCCACAACCACTGCATTTGACAGGCTGTAACAACATGGTTTGCTAAGAAAAACCTCTGTTTAGCTTGGAGTAAAAATGCCACAGGTCACTCTGGAGACCAGGTTAGTGCAATATGCTAATGGCCTTCAGAAAGTTTAGAAACTTAGCCAGGTGTTTCCCATGAGAGAAGGTAACTGAGTGCACACTTACACATGATGCATTAGAAATGAAATTAATTCATTGACGTTGGCACCAGCACAAAAGACCTGAACATTGTAAGTTACCCTCTGCAGCAACTGGATACTCTGAGGAAATTAAAAGCTGTTCACATGTGTCTTTCCTATAGCATCGCACTCAAGAATGTTACAAATTAGAAAGCTGAAAGGACAAATAAAAAGACATCACGACTGAATTCATTTTCAGACCCTGTGACGTTAACACGACAACTACACAAGCTGCTGTGAGCACACAGGGTCGTGTCCTGACACTCCGAGGTACTTATTAAAAGCCCAAACAGATGGATAAGGTTTTCTTTTGACAGAGGCATTACCTTTGTAGCCCATCCATTTCTCCCCTTTGCTTCATCAGCACGTTCTCCATTCTGTCAGCGAGAAAGGGGCTTTGTCCTGTTGAAAGATCCACAAGTTTTGCCAAAATGCAAAAAGCGCTTTGCAGCCTCTTCAGAAAGTATGTTTAGTGCAGGGGTGTCAAACTCATTTGTAGCAAATGCATTTTTAGGACTGTATAAATGTAGGAGTAGTCGCATTTCTAGAGTCCTAAAATTACGTTTGGCCCTTTGAAGGCAACCGCGAGGCTGATGTGCCCCCCAGTGAAAATGAGTTTGACACCCCCGGCTTAGAGGAAAACACGTTTGCTGTGAAGACAGTCGACAGATCTAATGGTAGTTAAGTCTTTCCTACAGCATCCTTTCAGCACGCAACGTAATTGAGTTAATATAATGCTAATATGCACAATTATGACAATAATCACAGCACAGGATAGCAGCTGAAACCAAACCTCATTATATAAGCATGTGACATAAGAAATTCAAGGTCTTAGTCCTGCATCTACTTGGTGACTACAAAACCTCTCCCACTGACTGGCAAGTCACCTGGATCTCTTAGTCTTCTCCTACTCCAAGTGCTTTGACAAATACACAAACTGGGACAAAAGTGTCCTTCACTGGATGCCTGACTCATTTTCCACAGATCAGGGGCAACACAACTGCTGGCAAATTCATTTTCCGTTTTCCCTCTCAGAAAAGAGATGTCACGACACGTAGCCAGCAAGTACTTGCTGAAATCTCAGAGCCACATATGAGGAAACCTGTGCATATTTAAAAAAAAAAAAAAAAAGAGGAGGTCTTCCCCACCTTTACTGGTCAATGCACAGAAAGGACACGTGAACATTGGTGAAGATGGGCTGTGAGATGGGCTGTGAGATATTATGTGTAAGGTAATAATGTGTAATAAGCTCTGCACTTGACTCCTATAACTCAGCTCGCACTGGCACAGCCCCTTGCACTCACTGGCACTGAGCAGAGGGCAGCAGGCACACGTGCCCTGCAGACCTTTGATGAGAACTGGCAGCCACAGCTCTCGTTTCACTCCTTCACAACTGCCTGTCAAAGAATTGATTAGACAAAACCGACTCCAGGCTTGTCTCATGAACAGTAGGAGAAAGAACTAAATACCTCAGCTGGAAAATAATTCTGGAAAATAAGCTCTCCAGCAGCCAAATCATTTCAAAAACAGAGGCTTTTGGTTTTGGTTTTGGTTTATTTTTGCTTGGTTTGTTGGTTGGATTTGTTTGTCTGGTTTTGTTAGGTTTGGGGTTTTTTGTTTTGTTTCAATTGGAGCAGGTGAGAAGCTCAAGCTCGATTAAAGAGAGAGTACAAAGAACTCTCTGCAGCCTTAAAATCCTGTCATACTGGCCTCGTATGGCAAACAACATACACAGCTAAGACCGACACACTATTTCAGAAGAGTTATTACATGCATGCCGCATAACAGATACCATATAAGAGTAGACAAATAGAGTTAAACATTAGTTCCTATTACCTGTAATATGAATGGGTCACTGAGATGAGCAGAGCCTCGATGAACCACTCCTGCCAGCACGTGGTCACATTGTAGGTATCCTGAAGAGCTTCTCTAGTCTCGCTCTCTAAGACTGGAATTTAAGAATTATTAACAAAAAACCCCTGTCAAACAGCAAAAGCAGCTGTTGCATTAGCTACCAATCTGAGCAGAAGCCCAAGTCATTGACCAGTTTTTCACATCTGTTTCACAAACAACTACAAATAAATCACAGCTCCTACGCACTTGAAGAATCTGGACCTGTCTTGTCATCGCTTTCCCAGAGCAAAGAGCATAGCCCCCTCCCCTCTTCCCCCCTTCCTACCCCTCTGCACACCACCTCCAGCCCCGCTACAACCCCACCTGTCCCCCACCCAAACACATCCCCCCCCACGCCCACCCCACCCCTCGCCTGACAGAGCCCAAGACCTTCCGCTGCTGACAGCTACCTGCTCGGGGCCTGGGAGCAAGCGTCACCCAAATGGAACAACCGGCCCAGGCCCACCCACGGGAGACTCTGGGGCGCAAACCAGATGCAAACTCTTCCGTCCTTCCTTCCTTCCTTCCTGCCTTGGCCCTAAGTGTCACCTCCCTCACCCACTTGTTGGGTTTTATTCCGAAAAAAAAAAGAGTGGTTTAAAATCTGGGCTCGGGTGTGTTGAAGAGGGACAGCGTTAGCGACTTTCCCCTGGGGACAGAGTGCAAGGTTAGTGGCAACCTGTTTGGTTCTCACTTCAAAGCTTCTCTTTCGACGCCTAGGTGAGAAGCAGAAGCCAAAGGTTCTGCCAAGGATGGGCACTGTTGAGCAAAAGACATCTGCAGAGGCAAGCCCGGAGGACGGCGCTCCTAAGCAGAGGAAGGGCCTTGTCGCAAGCTGCGTTTGAACGTGCCCGTTGGTGCTGCTGGACTGGACTCCTTCCAGGGCACAGTCCCCCAGGGATCCGTACAGAGACTTGGCCACACTGGTCACTTGAGGAGGGTGACAGACGGTAAGCGCACAAATCATCTGGAGTCACAGCCAGGGTCCTGCTAGTGGTGAGGACAAGTGAACAGGGCTTGATTCTCTTGGTTTTTCGGCATCCTGCATCTTGCCTTCTGCCCAGGGTGGGCTAGGTGCCACTGCCTCTGCGGACTTGCTCTGGCTGGGACGGAGTTGACTCTTGTTAGTGGCAGCTGGCCTAGCACCGTGTTTGGCAGGGGTGGCTAAAGCGGTGTTGCTTACTGCAGCTGTGGTGTGGCTGTTGCTGCGAGTGCGGGCCTCCCGGAGCCGTGAGGTTGTCTCTTTTTCCTGCAGCGCCGAGGCTGGGGGTGTGCAAGAGGTTGGGAGGGTGGAGAGCAGGAGAGCATCCGGGAAGTGGCCAAAGGGCCGTCCCCTGCTGTAGGCCAGCTGCGCCCACAGGCCTGGTGTTCCTTGCTGCTGGTGCTGCTGCTGCTGCCTTTGTGGTGCAGGTCAGCGTTTCTGGGCGCATGCATGATTTGGGGTGGGCTTGGGGGTGGGCAGGAGGGCAGCAGGCCAAAGGGCTCCCCTCCTGCTGTGCTGCCTGGGTGTCCCTGGCTGTGTGTCTGCCGGGGGCCGGGGAAGCAAGAGCAAGAGGGCCAAGCGGGCGGCAGGCAGCGCAGGCTGGTGAGCGGCAAGGAGGAAAGGCCAAGGGCTTTGGGCGTCTGGTGCCGGGCCAGGTGGGGCTGAGGCGAGGGCATCTTTTCTACTAATGTCTATTCGTGATCCATAAACCTCACTTACTGAATCATCTGCTCCCTGTAGCGTAATTAGCAAAGGGTTGCACTGCAGAGACTCACATCCCGGGAGAGATTGCCCTTTGGATAGGGTAAGTTTTCTTTTTCATTCTATAACCATTCATTGCTCACTGTCCATCCCCCAAACTCTGTGGTCCAGATAACACTGTATCAGGAGGGGCAATGAGAGACAGCAACAAAAACTATGCACTTATTTAAATCATCCTTAGACTCGGTCCCCTTGGACACATGTTTGTTTTCATAACTCAATTCCCTTTAGCTCTGTACATCCCCACACCTATGGATCTGGCAAGCGTCTACTCAAATTGTTAGGGAACCTTCAGTTTCAGTGACGTTCACGTTAAGTAACCCATTTGTAAATTCTACATAATACAGGATTAGTAATCCCCAAAAGTTTCATTTCATTTTCATCTCTGTATCTTTAGTTGAAGTGGGTCGTCAGTTGTCAGTACTTGCCACTCCTCACTGTCCTTTGGAGGTCTGATTGGCTCTTTAATCCACGTGTAATGAGTCCACCCTTTCTCAGCTGGTCGCACCACTGTCTCGGTGATCAGCAGAACTTGAAATGCGCCTTCCCAATCTGGCTGAAGCTTAGCGTCTTTCCAGGATTTGACCAGGACCTGCTGTCCAGGCTGAAACTTGTGAGCTGCAGACTCTAAAGGCAGAGTTTGTGCCAGAAGCCCTTGGTGCCTGAGAGAAGACAGAAAAGACAACCCGAGCATACAGTTTTTGAGAAACAAATCCTTAGTTTCAAACCGTGGGGGTCCATCCGTTATTTCGCTTTTGCTACCACTGCCCCCGTGGCAGTGCTAAGAGGGAAGGCTTCTCCCCACCTGGTAAGATGATCAAACACTAGTAAGTTTTTAATTCAGCCAACTGCAGGTAATTCTGTGAAATCAACTTGTATATTTTGGAAGGGTCATAAACTTGGCCTTCAACCTCCTGCAGGCTGCTTCCTAAGTGCCTTTTCATTTACTTTTTTACAAACCACACATCATTCACAAATTTGCTTGGCTATAGTATAAATTCCAGTACACCCATATTTTTATAACACTATGGCACCCATTACTTGTTTTCCTCATTAACTCTCTTGATGTAAAATTGCTAATACCTTCCTCATGGTTTGCTTATTTAACATTTCTCTACCCTCTGGGAGTACGCATTTCCCATTCTGTTCCCTGGCTTCCAACTCTTGGAGGACTTCTTTTTATCTTTCATTGAAAACTGGAATTTCTTGTGGGGCCAGGACCTCGGGCGTGAGATAAAACCTGAAGCAATAAATAAGTTAAGGCTGCTTCTCAGGCCATTTCATCTGCTAACCAACTTCCCCGACACAAAAAGAGTTGCCCCTCTGATGTCCATTAACATGTACTACAGCCACTTCTATTGGTGACATCAGATTCCATAACACTTGTCCAACTAGTTCTTCATGAACCAATTCTTTACCTTTGCTATTAATTAGACCCCATTCTTCCCAAATTTTCCCAAAGGTGTGCACTTCTCCAAATGCGTATCTAGAACCATTACGGATGGTACCTTCTTTTCCTTCTAACATTTGCAGTGCCTGACTGACGGCTTGTGGCTGGCATGTTTGAGCTGACCAGTTATTAGGCAACCTTCCCGTTTCTCTTATTTCACCATTCACACCTTCAACGATGGCACACCCATTGTGTCTCTTCCCCTGAATTACCCTTGAAGACCCATCTATGAAGAGGTGCAGCCCATTGCCACCTCTCCATAGGAAAGCAGCAGGGTTTAATTTCCTGCTTTCTCCCACCAGAAGAGCAGTTGCTGCTGCAGCTTGCACACACTCTGGCCAACCTCGAGACACTGGGTCTAAGAGCTTAGATCAGTGTGCCACTGCTTGTCGCTTCCCCCCCAGCCCACTTGCTGCTGGAGCAGCGTGAGAGGCAGAACAGGCCTCCACTCTGTGCAAGCATTGCTCAACAATAACAAAAACATCTCTGTATTATCAACACTGTTTTAAGCATCAATCAAAAACATAGTCCCATACCAGGTACCACAAAGAAAATTAACTCCAGCCCAGCCAAAACCAACACAAACTTCCAGGTAATACAATATCTTTCAAATTTTCTCCTTGTCACCCCCCAGGCAGTAACTGTGTTTCCACACCCAGAGCCTGTAAAAGGTTTCTCTCTAATATAGAAGCTGGGGAATCTTCCCCTAATATATTCCTTCCCCATACGCTTTTAATTCTTATTATCACAAATAGGAATTTATTCATAATTGTCTCTCCTTCCTCCCTGCTACCCCATTTATTACAACTCCGTCTTCAGTTCTGGATCTTTTTAGGGGAGAATTTAGAAGGGACATGGGAGCTTCTGTTTCTGCTAAAAACTAGACCTCATTACCAATTACCACCATTACTTTACCAATTACATGCTCTTTTCCAATTTAAACGTTTCCCCACAAAAAACAAACAAACAAACAAACAAACAAAAAAAAACCACCAATAAAAAAAGCCACCACAACACCAAAAACATTTTCAGCCCCTCTGATTTTCCAAAGTGTATTGAGTTTTCTTCCTTTAGTCATTTCCAACAGTTGCCGCCCTAGGGGTAAATATCCCAGATTTCCACAATAATAGCATCCCATTTTCTCTCATTCTCTCACTTTTTTCACTGACTTTGGTCTAAATCTTCTGCGGTTTTGTTTTGTTCTTTTCCCTTCCAGTCTTTCACTTGCAACCAATCAGTCTGCTTCAACTTTTCGCTTCAGTTCCCGACCATCATACACAAACACGACCACACTCAGATTTTTTGCAAATTCTTCCTGCCAACCTGGCACATGCTCTCGGAAATACTTCCGTAGATCCACAAACACACTTGCTACCAGTCCACAAAGCTTTCCAAAAATCTTCCCCAGTCGGTGCTCCCCTGGCTTCTGTCTACATTCCTGCACTTCAGTTCAGTTTACTCTTATCTCCTCAAAAGCTCAAAAGCTTTTATCAGATTTTTAACCACCGTTTGGCAATTATCTCCATTTGTTTGATTATTATCATCTCAATTAGAATCACCTTGGGGCCAGGTAGTCTCCCACTGCCTGTGGGGTTAGTTCCACATTCTTTTAAATGATGTTTCCGGAAAGACCAACTCTCTCAATAACAGGATAACATCGGCTCAGAATGGATTCTAGCCGCTCCCCCCCTCCCCCCCCAAAAAAAAAAAATTAGAAAATCATGATGCTCATCGATCCCCATCTTCCCTTCAGAGTTTGATTTCCTCACATAATCAAATCCCCAGAGTGCCAGGGGGTGCATCCGTGTAACACTGGAACACTGGAGGGCATTCACATGTACATCCCCCCCTTCGCACTTGCTCCCCTACACACACATACGCACGCACATCTGCTGCTGGCTGCACTGCAAAATAACTTTAGCAATCCCAGGGTAAAGCCCAGCAAAAGCAGTAAGGACAAGAAAGACAGTTGGGGAGGTAATCAAGAGGTGATACAGAGAGCAGAGACCAGCTCTGCAAGCACCTTAGTTAAATTACTCCCAACTGCAGCTAAAATTCTTTCTCTAGGTTTTTATACTCGTTTTCGACCATCCTCTTTATGGTGGTCATATGCCAAATCATCCTATACGTACCAGTAATTCATTTGTCCAGGACATCTGTTTTCTAGGTGTTTTTTAGTTACAGTTTGCCAGTCTCCTCGATATAAGGTCATTGCATGCTTTTCTTGAAAACCTTGCTGTACCATAAGTATTTTCCCAATTTTGCAATACCTCGGCCAAGGGTGTCCCCTTCTCTATGCCGAGTTTTATTTCCCATCACTAAAAAAATTCAGAGACACGCTTCCGTTGAGTCACGAGGTTCAGAGGGAGCCCCTTGCTTTCTAATCTCCTTCAGAGAGGAGTTTAGGTGCGGCTGGATCCCATCCTAGTCTCAGACTTGGTCAACGGCTTATGTCTAAAGGATATTTTCCCATTCTCAAGAGAGACTCGAACACTGCTTTTATGTGCACTTTACACTGATCAGGCCACACACTTTGCACTCAAAAACATACTGCAGGAAGGGAGGGACTCGCACCCACCCTGGTGTGGAGGAAGATTTAAAGGCCCTACAGTTTTTTTTACATACCAATTTAGATCTTTGCATAGCCAATTGTCATTGGATCCGTATTTTGGCCAGAATATCACTCTATTAAGGGCTATTTTGTCCAGACAAAACACAATACTTTATCATTTTCTATTTATCCTTCCTTTTTGTACACCACACGTTTCCCCGGTACCTTAACATCCTCCCTAAAGGACTGGACGGAGGAATGTCACCATTTTTCCTTTCTATTTCCCATTCTGAGTCTCGAGGCTTCTCCTTGCGCCTCGTCCCTCCTCTCAGAATGCCCCCGACCACCAAGGTAGTACTTAACAGTCTGTTTTCTTACCTTGGTCCACGCACAAAGTTGCCCGCTCGCTCGTATCGTGCTTCCCGCTTTTTCCTTTCTCCTTTCGCCTATGGTTTGCGGGGATCCGCCTTCGTCCCCACAGCCCTGCAGTTTCTGTCTGTCCGTCCGTCCTGGAATCCCCACCGACCATCCAGAAGGCCATTGAAATCAACGGGGCACGCCTTCCCGTCCATTGGCGACAGGGACCCCCGAGATGACGACGTCGAGTCTCGGACGAGCCCCCAGACTTGTAGGAAACCATCATCTTGCCAACAGAATAGGCTCAGGCAGGATCTCTCGGCAAAGCACGTTTTATTAAGGCTTTTGCGAAACGGGCCGTTCTACCTAAAAGTAGGCACACGCAATAGGGCAAAAAGCTTATACGCCCCCACAAATGCCAGCTGCAAATTCCCTGCCCTGTTCCCCAGGGGTTGGGTACTGCAGGCTTTCCGGACTGCCCGCCGCCTGCCTCAGTTTCCAGGACTCATTCATCTCATGCTAAGAAGGCCCTTCCCCTGCTGGATCTATTGCAAAGGTGGGTTCCTGGCTCTTGGGTTAGCCTTCCCTCTAGCTGCACTTGTTTTTGAAATGCAGGAATGAGTTTGCATTGCAGCATGAGTTGGAAGAGAGTTGGTTTGTGGGAAGGATTCCCAGTGTGATGTGTGTCAATCCTTCCCCCCTCGCTGGGTGAGGTGGCAGCTGAGTTGCAAAAGCAACATTCCTTCTCGAAGGGCTCCTTCCTTGCAGGGCTGAGGCAGAGGCGAGAGAGCGAGGCAGGTGCACGGGGGGGGCGCCGTGGGGGGCGCCGTGGGGGGGGCGGTTTGTCGGTGGGAAAAGCGGGGATCGAACCAGGGACCCATTTGACCAATCCGCGGGTCCGGCGCCCTGGCCGCTCCGCCAGCGCGATCCCACGGCCGTGGAACGCACGGCGCCCCCTATAGGCCGCAGAGCGGCCTGCGCGGCGGCTAAAGGCCGGGGGGGCGGTGGGCGGGGTGGGGATGGAAGTGGGTGCCCTGCGGACCAGCGTCCCGCGACCTGGCCGCTCCTCTACCGCCATCCCCACCGCCGGGGGACGCCACAGCTCCCCCTACAAACCTCCGCCCGCCCGCTAAGCTCGGCCCATGCCGGGGGGCACCCACCGACTCGCTGCCTCCCACCACCACGCTGCAACCCCACCTGCCCCCCGCCCAATCACACACCCCCCCACCCGCCCCTCGCCTGACAGAGCCCAAGACCTCCCGCTGCTGACAGCTACCTGCTCGCGGCCCTAGCGGCAGCGCACGCCGCTCTGCGGCCTATAGGGGGCGCCGTGCGTTCCACGGCCGTGGGATCGCGCTGGCGGAGCGGCCAGGGCGCCGGACCCGCGGATTGGTCAAATGGGTCCCTGGTTCGATCCCCGCTTTTCCCACCGACAGACCCCCACCCCCCACGGCCCCCCCCCCGCGCACCTGCCTCGCTCTCTCGCCTCTGCCTCAGCCCTGCAAGGAGCTATTGAAGGACGAAGGTTGTTTTTACAACTGGTTTGGCACCTGAGCTCAGCGGGGGAAAGGATTGAGAGGTATCAGACTATGAATCACAGAATCACAGAATGTTAGGGATTGGAAGGGACCTCAGAAGATCGTCTAGTCCAATCCCCCCGCCAGAGCAGGAACACCTAGATGAGGTTACACAGGAATGTGTCCAGGTGGCTTTTGAATGTCTCCAGAGGAGGAGACTCCTCAGCCTCCCTGGGCAGCCCGTTCCAGTGCTCTGCCAGCCTCACTGAGAAGAAGTTTCTTCTCCTATTTAAGTGGAACCTCCTGTGTTGCAGTTTGTACCCATTGCCCCATGTCTTATCATTGGTTGTCAGTGAGAAGAGCCTGGCTCCATCCTCGTGACACTCACCCTTTACATATTTACAAACATTAATGAGGTCACCCCTCAGTCTCCTCTTCTCCAAACTAAAGAGACCCAGCTCCCTCAGCCTTTCCTCAGTAGGGAGATGCTCCACTCCCTTAATCAACTTTGTCGCCCTGCACTGGACTCTCTCCAGCAGTTCCCTGTCCTTCTTGAACTGAGGGGCCCAGAACTGGACACAATATTCCAGATGCGGTCTCACCAGGGTAGAGTAGAGGGGCAGGAGAACCTCTTTCAACCTACTAACTACCCCCCTTCTAATACACCCCAGGATGTCATTGGCCTTCTTGGCCACAAGGGCACAGTGCTGGCTCATGGTCATCGTGCCGTCCACCGGGACCCCCAGGTCCCTTTCACTGCTCTCTGACAGGTCATTCCCCGACTTATACTAGTACCTGGGGTTCTTCTTGCCCAGATGCAAGACTCTACACTTGCGCTTGTTATAGTTCATTCATGTTTTCCCCGCCCAACTCTCCAGCCTGTCCAGCTCTCGCTGGATGGCAGCACAGCCTTCTGGCGTGTCAGCCACTCCTCCCAGCTTGGTGTCATCAGCAAACTTGCTGACAGTCACTCTATTCCCTCATCCAAGTCATTGATGAATATATTGAATAGTACTGGCCCCAGTACCGACCCTTGAGGGACTCCACAGGCCTCCAACTAGACTCTGCCCCGTCGATCACGACTCTCTGGCTTCTTTCCTTCAGCCAGTTCACAGTCCACATCGCTACCCGATCGTCCAGACCACACTTCCTCAGTTTAGCTGGGAGGATGCTGTGGGAGACCGTGTCAAACGCTTCACTGAAATCAAGACAGACCACATCCACTGCTTTACCATCATCTGTCCACCCGGTTATGTCCTCATAAAAGTCTATGAGGTTGGTCAAGCACGACTTCCCTTTGGTGAAGCCACGTTGACTGCCCCTAATGACCCCCTTATCCCTGATATGCCTTGAGATGGCACCAAGGATAAGTCGTTCCATCAGTTTCCCAGGGATG
This sequence comes from Columba livia, assembly GCF_036013475.1. Lineage (NCBI taxonomy): Eukaryota > Metazoa > Chordata > Aves > Columbiformes > Columbidae > Columba > Columba livia. The sequence goes on from NW_027043813.1 coordinate 114,906, forward strand.
GAGGTGAGGCTGACCGGTCCATAGTTACCCGGGTCCTCCTTCTTGCCCTTTTTGAAGACTGGAATGACATTTGCTTTCCTCCAGCCCTCAGGCACCCCTCCCGTTTCCCATGACTTAGCAAAGGTGACGGAGAGTGGCCTAGCAATGATCAGCCAGCTCCCTCAGCACCCGCGGGTGCATCCCACCTGGAGCCATGGATTTATGGATGTCCAGATTGCTTAATCGGTCCCTAACCCAGGCCCTCAGCCTTCCCTAGCCTGGAAGCACCAACACCCACGAAGGAGCGAGCTGTGGGCAATGTCCTGCTTTGCCTTCAGCGTCTCTCGCAATGTTAACTTGCAAATTTGTAGTGGATGAGGGTGTGGAACTGCAAGCTGGGGATAACAGTTTTCCAGTGAACGTGAAGGAGAAGGACATTGAACTGCTGCCCATGCAAGCTGGTCTCAGAGGACACGTAGCAACTATTCACCTCACACCTGGCAATGCATTCGTTTTAAAAAAAAAAAAAAAATAAGCCCAAAACCACTAAGGCAGGGCTATGTTTCTCACCTGCATAGATGTCATCCTTTCCTGACTGGAACCCTTGGCTTCTTTGTGAAGCCTTTGGTTTCATTACCGGGTAGCGGAGGTTTGTTATCAGTCCTTGATTTGGCTTGTCGTAAGTGTATATTGAATCCTTCAATATTCTGAAGATCCTCTCTGGAACACCTTCAGAAGTCTGCAGAGAAAGGAAAGAAACATTTGTCTGCAGCTGCTCTTCGCATGGAGTCCCCAAAAATGAAAGGAATGACAGGTTGCTTCTTCTTTCCCAAGGAGCTGTTTTGGAAGCAGACTGGGTGACAGAGTCTGGTACCAGCCTTTGGCCACCAGGGACACCTGCTTGGTGGTGTGCTCTAGGCCCTAAGTGTCACCTCCCTCACCCGCTTGATTTTTTTTTTTTTTTTTTTTTTTTTTTTTTAAAGGGAGAAGAGCAGTTTAAAATCTGGGCTCAGGGGTGTGTTGCAGAGGGATGGCGTTACCGACTTCCCCCTGGCGTCAGAGCGCAACGTTCTCTAGGTTATCTACTTTAGTCTTCTAGTGCACCACACTGGTGTGGATGTCAATGAATAAAGTCTGTGTTGAACTTGTATAAGGAAACACGGAAAAAAAGAATAAGCCAATAAACGCCATCATTATTTTAAAGAAAGATGAGAAGGTAATTTTGCTTATGTCTCCAATAGAAAAGAACCACTGAACAATGACCCCCCTTCCTTCTCTCCTCAGTGGGCAGAGATGACAAGAGTTCCTCCTACTCCTTCCCTCTCCTTTCTCCCAAGGTAAACAGTGTCACATTCAGTGCCATGTAGATTAACTTGCATTTCTGAATTGAACCATAACTCCCCTTGGCACCACTCCAAGCAGAGAGACGAACTGAGCAGCTCAGACATGGATGTGTATGAGTATTCAAGGGTCCTGGCCTGACACCAACATCAGTGACATTGTCTTGATCTATCCTTTAATAGACTGAGATCTTTGTCGGTCAAAGTTCAGGCAGCTTACCAGAAAACCAACTACAGTCCTCATGTGTTAACAACATTTAGACTGTCAAAGGAAGAATGCTCAAATTTTAAATTCATCCTTCGTTTGCAGAGAACAGCTGCAGAAACTGAATGCCTAACACAAGCTAGCGCAACAACACAGAAACGTAGAGAAGGAAAGAGAACACCCAACCGCCTGTTCTACTGGTTATTTTCTCCAATACAGGAGAAACAACCACCAACTCTGGAGAACAAACAGGTCAGGGTTATTGGTCCCACAAAAACGAGCATAAGAAATACTAAGGCAATTCCCCAGAGTCCAGTAACTCTCTTGCCCTCAAGCCAGGGTCGTGCCACAAAAACAAAACTCTTACCAAAGATTTCATCTTAGCTTGAACAGGTAAGTTGTGATGACGGAGATTCGCCAGGAGTCCTAAACATGGTATCATTACCTCATCTTCTGTGGTTTGACTGAAAAGTCCAGGAAGTCAAACAAAGACTTTTAATTAAAGCATCCAGAAATTAGTTACCAGAATTTGGGGGTTGAGGGTGGGGTGCTTGGGGGACTCTATTTTGTTGCCGTGGCGGTGGGGAGGGGAGTGTGGTATTGTTTTGTTTTTTAACTAGACACCATTCTGCCAAGCCAAGCAAAATTCAGATTGCAATCCCCATAGTGTGGGCAGTTTTTAACTGAGCACATCTGGGGGAAAAAAAAAAAAAAAAGGTCTATCAGAGACCAGCACTATCAAAGGTCCTTTATTGCAGGTGCTTTTAAGAGTCACTAGATCTCTTACAAGGACCCTTGCACAAAAGTCATTTTAATGTAACATAAGTCTGTTCCTAATGACGAGCATGACTTTTCCCCTGGGTCTTCTCTTTGACAGCTCCCTGGGATATGCAGGTGGGCTAAGAGGCCAGTTAATATCCAGTCACTGAAAGTCCCACAACCACTGCATTTGACAGGCTGTAACAACATGGTTTGCTAAGAAAAACCTCTGTTTAGCTTGGAGTAAAAATGCCACAGGTCACTCTGGAGACCAGGTTAGTGCAATATGCTAATGGCCTTCAGAAAGTTTAGAAACTTAGCCAGGTGTTTCCCATGAGAGAAGGTAACTGAGTGCACACTTACACATGATGCATTAGAAATGAAATTAATTCATTGACGTTGGCACCAGCACAAAAGACCTGAACATTGTAAGTTACCCTCTGCAGCAACTGGATACTCTGAGGAAATTAAAAGCTGTTCACATGTGTCTTTCCTATAGCATCGCACTCAAGAATGTTACAAATTAGAAAGCTGAAAGGACAAATAAAAAGACATCACGACTGAATTCATTTTCAGACCCTGTGACGTTAACACGACAACTACACAAGCTGCTGTGAGCACACAGGGTCGTGTCCTGACACTCCGAGGTACTTATTAAAAGCCCAAACAGATGGATAAGGTTTTCTTTTGACAGAGGCATTACCTTTGTAGCCCATCCATTTCTCCCCTTTGCTTCATCAGCACGTTCTCCATTCTGTCAGCGAGAAAGGGGCTTTGTCCTGTTGAAAGATCCACAAGTTTTGCCAAAATGCAAAAAGCGCTTTGCAGCCTCTTCAGAAAGTATGTTTAGTGCAGGGGTGTCAAACTCATTTGTAGCAAATGCAATTTTAGGACTGTATAAATGTAGGAGTAGTCGCATTTCTAGAGTCCTAAAATTACGTTTGGCCCTTTGAAGGCAACCGCGAGGCTGATGTGCCCCCCAGTGAAAATGAGTTTGACACCCCCGGCTTAGAGGAAAACACGTTTGCTGTGAAGACAGTCGACAGATCTAATGGTAGTTAAGTCTTTCCTACAGCATCCTTTCAGCACGCAACGTAATTGAGTTAATATAATGCTAATATGCACAATTATGACAATAATCACAGCACAGGATAGCAGCTGAAACCAAACCTCATTATATAAGCATGTGACATAAGAAATTCAAGGTCTTAGTCCTGCATCTACTTGGTGACTACAAAACCTCTCCCACTGACTGGCAAGTCACCTGGATCTCTTAGTCTTCTCCTACTCCAAGTGCTTTGACAAATACACAAACTGGGACAAAAGTGTCCTTCACTGGATGCCTGACTCATTTTCCACAGATCAGGGGCAACACAACTGCTGGCAAATTCATTTTCCGTTTTCCCTCTCAGAAAAGAGATGTCACGACACGTAGCCAGCAAGTACTTGCTGAAATCTCAAAGCCACATATGAGGAAACCTGTGCATATTTAAAAAAAAAAAAAAAAAGAGGAGGTCTTCCCCACCTTTACTGGTCAATGCACAGAAAGGACACGTGAACATTGGTGAAGATGGGCTGTGAGATGGGCTGTGAGATATTATGTGTAAGGTAATAATGTGTAATAAGCTCTGCACTTGACTCCTATAACTCAGCTCGCACTGGCACAGCCCCTTGCACTCACTGGCACTGAGCAGAGGGCAGCAGGCACACGTGCCCTGCAGACCTTCGATGAGAACTGGCAGCCACAGCTCTCGTTTCACTCCTTCACAACTGCCTGTCAAAGAATTGATTAGACAAAACCGACTCCAGGCTTGTCTCATGAACAGTAGGAGAAAGAACTAAATACCTCAGCTGGAAAATAATTCTGGAAAATAAGCTCTCCAGCAGCCAAATCATTTCAAAAACAGAGGCTTTTGGTTTTGGTTTTGGTTTATTTTTGCTTGGTTTGTTGGTTGGATTTGTTTGTCTGGTTTTGTTAGGTTTGGGGTTTTTTGTTTTGTTTCAATTGGAGCAGGTGAGAAGCTCAAGCTCGATTAAAGAGAGAGTACAAAGAACTCTCTGCAGCCTTAAAATCCTGTCATACTGGCCTCGTATGGCAAACAACATACACAGCTAAGACCGACACACTATTTCAGAAGAGTTATTACATGCATGCCGCATAACAGATACCATATAAGAGTAGACAAATAGAGTTAAACATTAGTTCCTGTTACCTGTAATATGAATGGGTCACTGAGATGAGCAGAGCCTCGATGAACCACTCCTGCCAGCACGTGGTCACATTGTAGGTATCCTGAAGAGCTTCTCTAGTCTCGCTCTCTAAGACTGGAATTTAAGAATTATTAACAAAAAACCCCTGTCAAACAGCAAAAGCAGCTGTTGCATTAGCTACCAATCTGAGCAGAAGCCCAAGTCATTGACCAGTTTTTCACATCTGTTTCACAAACAACTACAAATAAATCACAGCTCCTACGCACTTGAAGAATCTGGACCTGTCTTGTCATCGCTTTCCCAGAGCAAAGAGCATACCCCCCTCCCCTCTTCCCCCCTTCCTACCCCTCTGCACACCACCTCCAGCCCCGCTACAACCCCACCTGCCCCCCGCCCAAACACATCCCCCCCCACGCCCACCCCACCCCTCGCCTGACAGAGCCCAAGACCTCCCGCTGCTGACAGCTACCTGCTCGGGGCCTGGGAGCAAGCGTCACCCAAATGGAACAACCGGCCCAGGCCCACCCACGGGAGACTCTGGGGCGCAAACCAGATGCAAACTCTTCCGTCCTTCCTTCCTTCCTTCCTGCCTTGGCCCTAAGTGTCACCTCCCTCACCCACTTGTTGGGTTTTATTCCGAAAAAAAAAAGAGTGGTTTAAAATCTGGGCTCGGGTGTGTTGAAGAGGGACAGCGTTAGCGACTTTCCCCTGGGGACAGAGTGCAAGGTTAGTGGCAACCTGTTTGGTTCTCACTTCAAAGCTTCTCTTTCGACGCCTAGGTGAGAAGCAGAAGCCAAAGGTTCTGCCAAGGATGGGCACTGTTGAGCAAAAGACATCTGCAGAGGCAAGCCCGGAGGACGGCGCTCCTAAGCAGAGGAAGGGCCTTGTCGCAAGCTGCGTTTGAACGTGCCCGTTGGTGCTGCTGGACTGGATTCCTTCCAGGGCACAGTCCCCCAGGGATCCGTACAGAGACTTGGCCACACTGGTCACTTGAGGAGGGTGACAGACGGTAAGCGCACAAATCATCTGGAGTCACAGCCAGGGTCCTGCTAGTGGTGAGGACAAGTGAACAGGGCTTGATTCTCTTGGTTTTTCGGCATCCTGCATCTTGCCTTCTGCCCGGGGTGGGCTAGGTGCCACTGCCTCTGCGGACTTGCTCTGGCTGGGACGGAGTTGACTCTTGTTAGTGGCAGCTGGCCTAGCACCGTGTTTGGCAGGGGTGGCTAAAGCGGTGTTGCTTACTGCAGCTGTGGTGTGGCTGTTGCTGCGAGTGCGGGCCTCCCGGAGCCGTGAGGTTGTCTCTTTTTCCTGCAGCACCGAGGCTGGGGGTGTGCAAGAGGTTGGGAGGGTGGAGAGCAGGAGAGCATCTGGGAAGTGGCCAAAGGGCCGTCCCCTGCTGTAGGCCAGCTGCGCCCACAGGCCTGGTGTTCCTTGCTGCTGGTGCTGCTGCTGCTGCCTTTGTGGTGCAGGTCAGGGTTTCTGGGCGCATGCATGATTTGGGGTGGGCTTGGGGGTGGGCAGGAGGGCAGCAGGCCAAAGGGCTCCCCTCCTGCTGTGCTGCCTGGGTGTCCCTGGCTGTGTGTCTGCCGGGGGCCGGGGAAGCAAGAGCAAGAGGGCCAAGCGGGCGGCAGGCAGCGCAGGCTGGTGAGCGGCAAGGAGGAAAGGCCAAGGGCTTTGGGCGTCTGGTGCCGGGCCAGGTGGGGCTGAGGCGAGGGCATCTTTTCTACTAATGTCTATTCGTGATCCATAAACCTCACTTACTGAATCATCTGCTCCCTGTAGCATAATTAGCAAAGGGTTGCACTGCAGAGACTCACATCCCGGGAGAGATTGCCCTTTGGATAGGGTAAGTTTTCTTTTTCATTCTATAACCATTCATTGCTCACTGTCCATCCCCCAAACTCTGTGGTCCAGATAACACTGTATCAGGAGGGGCAATGAGAGACAGCAACAAAAACTATGCACTTATTTAAATCATCCTTAGACTCGGTCCCCTTGGACACATGTTTGTTTTCATAACTCAATTCCCTTTAGCTCTGTACATCCCCACAGCTATGGATCTGGCAAGCGTCTACTCAAATTGTTAGGGAACCTTCAGTTTCAGTGACGTTCACGTTAAGTAACCCATTTGTAAATTCTACATAATACAGGATTAGTAATCCCCAAAAGTTTCATTTCATTTTCATCTCTGTATCTTTAGTTGAAGTGGGTCGTCAGTTGTCAGTACTTGCCACTCCTCACTGTCCTTTGGAGGTCTGATTGGCTCTTTAATCCACGTGTAATGAGTCCACCCTTTCTCAGCTGGTCGCACCACTGTCTCGGTGATCAGCAGAACTTGAAATGCGCCTTCCCAATCTGGCTGAAGCTTAGCGTCTTTCCAGGATTTGACCAGGACCTGCTGTCCAGGCTGAAACTTGTGAGCTGCAGACTCTAAAGGCAGAGTTTGTGCCAGAAGCCCTTGGTGCCTGAGAGAAGACAGAAAAGACAACCCGAGCATACAGTTTTTGAGAAACAAATCCTTAGTTTCAAACCGTGGGGGTCCATCCGTTATTTCGCTTTTGCTACCACTGCCCCCGTGGCAGTGCTAAGAGGGAAGGCTTCTCCCCACCTGGTAAGATGATCAAACACTAGTAAGTTTTTAATTCAGCCAACTGCAGGTAATTCTGTGAAATCAACTTGTATATTTTGGAAGGGTCATAAACTTGGCCTTCAACCTCCTGCAGGCTGCTTCCTAAGTGCCTTTTCATTTACTTTTTTACAAACCACACATCATTCACAAATTTGCTTGGCTATAGTATAAATTCCAGTACACCCATATTTTTATAACACTATGGCACCCATTACTTGTTTTCCTCATTAACTCTCTTGATGTAAAATTGCTAATACCTTCCTCATGGTTTGCTTATTTAACATTTCTCTACCCTCTGGGAGTACGCATTTCCCATTCTGTTCCCTGGCTTCCAACTCTTGGAGGACTTCTTTTTATCTTTCATTGAAAACTGGAATTTCTTGTGGGGCCAGGACCTCGGGCGTGAGATAAAACCTGAAGCAATAAATAAGTTAAGGCTGCTTCTCAGGCCATTTCATCTGCTAACCAACTTCCCCGACACAAAAAGAGTTGCCCCTCTGATGTCCATTAACATGTACTACAGCCACTTCTATTGGTGACATCAGATTCCATAACACTTGTCCAACTAGTTCTTCATGAACCAATTCTTTACCTTTGCTATTAATTAGACCCCATTCTTCCCAAATTTTCCCAAAGGTGTGCACTTCTCCAAATGCGTATCTAGAACCATTACGGATGGTACCTTCTTTTCCTTCTAACATTTGCAGTGCCTGACTGACGGCTTGTGGCTGGCATGTTTGAGCTGACCAGTTATTAGGCAACCTTCCCGTTTCTCTTATTTCACCATTCACACCTTCAACGATGGCACACCCATTGTGTCTCTTCCCCTGAATTACCCTTGAAGACCCATCTATGAAGAGGTGCAGCCCATTGCCACCTCTCCATAGGAAAGCAGCAGGGTTTAATTTCCTGCTTTCTCCCACCAGAAGAGCAGTTGCTGCTGCAGCTTGCACACACTCTGGCCAACCTCGAGACACTGGGTCTAAGAGCTTAGATCAGTGTGCCACTGCTTGTCGCTTCCCCCCCAGCCCACTTGCTGCTGGAGCAGCGTGAGAGGCAGAACAGGCCTCCACTCTGTGCAAGCATTGCTCAACAATAACAAAAACATCTCTGTATTATCAACACTGTTTTAAGCATCAATCAAAAACATAGTCCCATACCAGGTACCACAAAGAAAATTAACTCCAGCCCAGCCAAAACCAACACAAACTTCCAGGTAATACAATATCTTTCAAATTTTCTCCTTGTCACCCCCCAGGCAGTAACTGTGTTTCCACACCCAGAGCCTGTAAAAGGTTTCTCTCTAATATAGAAGCTGGGGAATCTTCCCCTAATATATTCCTTCCCCATACGCTTTTAATTCTTATTATCACAAATAGGAATTTATTCATAATTGTCTCTCCTTCCTCCCTGCTACCCCATTTATTACAACTCCGTCTTCAGTTCTGGATCTTTTTAGGGGAGAATTTAGAAGGGACATGGGAGCTTCTGTTTCTGCTAAAAACTAGACCTCATTACCAATTACCACCATTACTTTACCAATTACATGCTCTTTTCCAATTTAAACGTTTCCCCACAAAAAACAAACAAACAAACAAACAAACAAAAAAAAAAACACCAATAAAAAAAGCCACCACAACACCAAAAACATTTTCAGCCCCTCTGATTTTCCAAAGTGTATTGAGTTTTCTTCCTTTAGTCATTTCCAACAGTTGCCGCCCTAGGGGTAAATATCCCAGATTTCCACAATAATAGCATCCCATTTTCTCTCATTCTCTCACTTTTTTCACTGACTTTGGTCTAAATCTTCTGCGGTTTTGTTTTGTTCTTTTCCCTTCCAGTCTTTCACTTGCAACCAATCAGTCTGCTTCAACTTTTCGCTTCAGTTCCCGACCATCATACACAAACACGACCACACTCAGATTTTTTGCAAATTCTTCCTGCCAACCTGGCACATGCTCTCGGAAATACTTCCGTAGATCCACAAACACACTTGCTACCAGTCCACAAAGCTTTCCAAAAATCTTCCCCAGTCGGTGCTCCCCTGGCTTCTGTCTACATTCCTGCACTTCAGTTCAGTTTACTCTTATCTCCTCAAAAGCTCAAAAGCTTTTATCAGATTTTTAACCACCGTTTGGCAATTATCTCCATTTGTTTGATTATTATCATCTCAATTAGAATCACCTTGGGGCCAGGTAGTCTCCCACTGCCTGTGGGGTTAGTTCCACATTCTTTTAAATGATGTTTCCGGAAAGACCAACTCTCTCAATAACAGGATAACATCGGCTCAGAATGGATTCTAGCCGCTCCCCCCCTCCCCCCCCCCAAAAAAAAAAATTAGAAAATCATGATGCTCATCGATCCCCATCTTCCCTTCAGAGTTCGATTTCCTCACATAATCAAATCCCCAGAGTGCCAGGGGGTGCATCCGTGTAACACTGGAACACTGGAGGGCATTCACATGTACATCCCCCCCTTCGCACTTGCTCCCCTACACACACATACGCACGCACATCTGCTGCTGGCTGCACTGCAAAATAACTTTAGCAATCCCAGGGTAAAGCCCAGCAAAAGCAGTAAGGACAAGAAAGACAGTTGGGGAGGTAATCAAGAGGTGATACAGAGAGCAGAGACCAGCTCTGCAAGCACCTTAGTTAAATTACTCCCAACTGCAGCTAAAATTCTTTCCCTAGGTTTTTATACTCGTTTTCGACCATCCTCTTTATGGTGGTCATATGCCAAATCATCCTATACGTACCAGTAATTCATTTGTCCAGGACATCTGTTTTCTAGGTGTTTTTTAGTTACAGTTTGCCAGTCTCCTCGATATAAGGTCATTGCATGCTTTTCTTGAAAACCTTGCTGTACCATAAGTATTTTCCCAATTTTGCAATACCTCGGCCAAGGGTGTCCCCTTCTCTATGCCGAGTTTTATTTCCCATCACTAAAAAAATTCAGAGACACGCTTCCGTTGAGTCACGAGGTTCAGAGGGAGCCCCTTGCTTTCTAATCTCCTTCAGAGAGGAGTTTAGGTGCGGCTGGATCCCATCCTAGTCTCAGACTTGGTCAACGGCTTATGTCTAAAGGATATTTTCCCATTCTCAAGAGAGACTCGAACACTGCTTTTATGTGCACTTTACACTGATCAGGCCACACACTTTGCACTCAAAAACATACTGCAGGAAGGGAGGGACTCGCACCCACCCTGGTGTGGAGGAAGATTTAAAGGCCCTACAGTTTTTTTTACATACCAATTTAGATCTTTGCATAGCAAATTGTCATTGGATCCGTATTTTGGCCAGAATATCACTCTATTAAGGGCTATTTTGTCCAGACAAAACACAATACTTTATCATTTTCTATTTATCCTTCCTTTTTGTACACCACACGTTTCCCCGGTACCTTAACATCCTCCCTAAAGGACTGGACGGAGGAATGTCACCATTTTTCCTTTCTATTTCCCATTCTGAGTCTCGAGGCTTCTCCTTGCGCCTCGTCCCTCCTCTCAGAATGCCCCCGACCACCAAGGTAGTACTTAACAGTCTGTTTTCTTACCTTGGTCCACGCACAAAGTTGCCCGCTCGCTCGTATCGTGCTTCCCGCTTTTTCCTTTCTCCTTTCGCCTATGGTTTGCGGGGATCCGCCTTCGTCCCCACAGCCCTGCAGTTTCTGTCTGTCCGTCCGTCCTGGAATCCCCACCGACCATCCAGAAGGCCATTGAAATCAACGGGGCACGCCTTCCCGTCCATTGGCGACAGGGACCCCCGAGATGACGACGTCGAGTCTCGGACGAGCCCCCAGACTTGTAGGAAACCATCATCTTGCCAACAGAATAGGCTCAGGCAGGATCTCTCGGCAAAGCACGTTTTATTAAGGCTTTTGCGAAACGGGCCGTTCTACCTAAAAGTAGGCACACGCAATAGGGCAAAAAGCTTATACGCCCCCACAAATGCCAGCTGCAAATTCCCTGCCCTGTTCCCCAGGGGTTGGGTACTGCAGGCTTTCCGGACTGCCCGCCGCCTGCCTCAGTTTCCAGGACTCATTCATCTCATGCTAAGAAGGCCCTTCCCCTGCTGGATCTATTGCAAAGGTGGGTTCCTGGCTCTTGGGTTAGCCTTCCCTCTAGCTGCACTTGTTTTTGAAATGCAGGAATGAGTTTGCATTGCAGCATGAGTTGGAAGAGAGTTGGTTTGTGGGAAGGATTCCCAGTGTGATGTGTGTCAATCCTTCCCCCCTCGCTGGGTGAGGTGGCAGCTGAGTTGCAAAAGCAACATTCCTTCTCGAAGGGCTCCTTCCTTGCAGGGCTGAGGCAGAGGCGAGAGAGCGAGGCAGGTGCACGGGGGGGGGCGCCGTGGGGGGCGCCGTGGGGGGGGCGGTTTGTCGGTGGGAAAAGCGGGGATCGAACCAGGGACCCATTTGACCAATCCGCGGGTCCGGCGCCCTGGCCGCTCCGCCAGCGCGATCCCACGGCCGTGGAACGCACGGCGCCCCCTATAGGCCGCAGAGCGGCCTGCGCGGCGGCTAAAGGCCGGGGGGGCGGTGGGCGGGGTGGGGATGGAAGTGGGTGCCCTGCGGACCAGCGTCCCGCGACCTGGCCGCTCCTCTACCGCCATCCCCACCGCCGGGGGACGCCACAGCTCCCCCTACAAACCTCCGCCCGCCCGCTAAGCTCGGCCCATGCCGGGGGGCACCCACCGACTCGCTGCCTCCCACCACCACGCTGCAACCCCACCTGCCCCCCGCCCAATCACACACCCCCCCACCCGCCCCTCGCCTGACAGAGCCCAAGACCTCCCGCTGCTGACAGCTACCTGCTCGCGGCCCTAGCGGCAGCGCACGCCGCTCTGCGGCCTATAGGGGGCGCCGTGCGTTCCACGGCCGTGGGATCGCGCTGGCGGAGCGGCCAGGGCGCCGGACCCGCGGATTGGTCAAATGGGTCCCTGGTTCGATCCCCGCTTTTCCCACCGACAGACCCCCACCCCCCACGGCCCCCCCCCCGCGCACCTGCCTCGCTCTCTCGCCTCTGCCTCAGCCCTGCAAGGAGCTATTGAAGGACGAAGGTTGTTTTTACAACTGGTTTGGCACCTGAGCTCAGCGGGGGAAAGGATTGAGAGGTATCAGACTATGAATCACAGAATCACAGAATGTTAGGGATTGGAAGGGACCTCAGAAGATCGTCTAGTCCAATCCCCCCGCCAGAGCAGGAACACCTAGATGAGGTTACACAGGAATGTGTCCAGGTGGCTTTTGAATGTCTCCAGAGGAGGAGACTCCTCAGCCTCCCTGGGCAGCCCGTTCCAGTGCTCTGCCAGCCTCACTGAGAAGAAGTTTCTTCTCCTATTTAAGTGGAACCTCCTGTGTTGCAGTTTGTACCCATTGCCCCATGTCTTATCATTGGTTGTCAGTGAGAAGAGCCTGGCTCCATCCTCGTGACACTCACCCTTTACATATTTACAAACATTAATGAGGTCACCCCTCAGTCTCCTCTTCTCCAAACTAAAGAGACCCAGCTCCCTCAGCCTTTCCTCAGTAGGGAGATGCTCCACTCCCTTAATCAACTTTGTCGCCCTGCGCTGGACTCTCTCCAGCAGTTCCCTGTCCTTCTTGAACTGAGGGGCCCAGAACTGGACACAATATTCCAGATGCGGTCTCACCAGGGTAGAGTAGAGGGGCAGGAGAACCTCTTTCAACCTACTAACTACCCCCCTTCTAATACACCCCAGGATGTCATTGGCCTTCTTGGCCACAAGGGCACAGTGCTGGCTCATGGTCATCGTGCCGTCCACCGGGACCCCCAGGTCCCTTTCACTGCTCTCTGACAGGTCATTCCCCGACTTATACTAGTACCTGGGGTTCTTCTTGCCCAGATGCAAGACTCTACACTTGCGCTTGTTATAGTTCATTCATGTTTTCCCCGCCCAACTCTCCAGCCTGTCCAGCTCTCGCTGGATGGCAGCACAGCCTTCTGGCGTGTCAGCCACTCCTCCCAGCTTGGTGTCATCAGCAAACTTGCTGACAGTCACTCTATTCCCTCATCCAAGTCATTGATGAATATATTGAATAGTACTGGCCCCAGTACCGACCCTTGAGGGACTCCACAGGCCTCCAACTAGACTCTGCCCCGTCGATCACGACTCTCTGGCTTCTTTCCTTCAGCCAGTTCACAGTCCACATCGCTACCCGATCGTCCAGACCACACTTCCTCAGTTTAGCTGGGAGGACGCTGTGGGAGACCGTGTCAAACGCTTCACTGAAATCAAGACAGACCACATCCACTGCTTTACCATCATCTGTCCACCCGGTTATGTCCTCATAAAAGTCTATGAGGTTGGTCAAGCACGACTTCCCTTTGGTGAAGCCACGTTGACTGCCCCTAATGACCCCCTTATCCCTGATATGCCTTGAGATGGCACCAAGGATAAGTCGTTCCATCAGTTTCCCAGGGATGGAGGTGAGGCTGACCGGTCCATAGTTACCCGGGTCCTCCTTCTTGCCCTTTTTGAAGACTGGAATGACATTTGCTTTCCTCCAGCCCTCAGGCACCCCTCCCGTTTCCCATGACTTAGCAAAGGTGACGGAGAGTGGCCTAGCAATGATCAGCCAGCTCCCTCAGCACCCGCGGGTGCATCCCACCTGGAGCCATGGATTTATGGATGTCCAGATTGCTTAATCGGTCCCTAACCCAGGCCCTCAGCCTTCCCTAGCCTGGAAGCACCAACACCCACGAAGGAGCGAGCTGTGGGCAATGTCCTGCTTTGCCTTCAGCGTCTCTCGCAATGTTAACTTGCAAATTTGTAGTGGATGAGGGTGTGGAACTGCAAGCTGGGGATAACAGTTTTCCAGTGAACGTGAAGGAGAAGGACGTTGAACTGCTGCCCATGCAAGCTGGTCTCAGAGGACACGTAGCAACTATTCACCTCACACCTGGCAATGCATTCGTTTTAAAAAAAAAAAAAAAATAAGCCCAAAACCACTAAGGCAGGGCTATGTTTCTCACCTGCATAGATGTCATCCTTTCCTGACTGGAACCCTTGGCTTCTTTGTGAAGCCTTTGGTTTCATTACCGGGTAGCGGAGGTTTGTTATCAGTCCTTGATTTGGCTTGTCGTAAGTGTATATTGAATCCTTCAATATTCTGAAGATCCTCTCTGGAACACCTTCAGAAGTCTGCAGAGAAAGGAAAGAAACATTTGTCTGCAGCTGCTCTTCGCATGGAGTCCCCAAAAATGAAAGGAATGACAGGTTGCTTCTTCTTTCCCAAGGAGCTGTTTTGGAAGCAGACTGGGTGACAGAGTCTGGTACCAGCCTTTGGCCACCAGGGACACCTGCTTGGTGGTGTGCTCTAGGCCCTAAGTGTCACCTCCCTCACCCGCTTGATTTTTTTTTTTTTTTTTTTTTTTTTTTTTTTAAAGGGAGAAGAGCAGTTTAAAATCTGGGCTCAGGGGTGTGTTGCAGAGGGATGGCGTTACCGACTTCCCCCTGGCGTCAGAGCGCAACGTTCTCTAGGTTATCTACTTTAGTCTTCTAGTGCACCACACTGGTGTGGATGTCAATGAATAAAGTCTGTGTTGAACTTGTATAAGGAAACACGGAAAAAAAGAATAAGCCAATAAACGCCATCATTATTTTAAAGAAAGATGAGAAGGTAATTTTGCTTATGTCTCCAATAGAAAAGAACCACTGAACAATGACCCCCCTTCCTTCTCTCCTCAGTGGGCAGAGATGACAAGAGTTCCTCCTACTCCTTCCCTCTCCTTTCTCCCAAGGTAAACAGTGTCACATTCAGTGCCATGTAGATTAACTTGCATTTCTGAATTGAACCATAACTCCCCTTGGCACCACTCCAAGCAGAGAGACGAACTGAGCAGCTCAGACATGGATGTGTATGAGTATTCAAGGGTCCTGGCCTGACACCAACATCAGTGACATTGTCTTGATCTATCCTTTAATAGACTGAGATCTTTGTCGGTCAAAGTTCAGGCAGCTTACCAGAAAACCAACTACAGTCCTCATGTGTTAACAACATTTAGACTGTCAAAGGAAGAATGCTCAAATTTTAAATTCATCCTTCGTTTGCAGAGAACAGCTGCAGAAACTGAATGCCTAACACAAGCTAGCGCAACAACACAGAAACGTAGAGAAGGAAAGAGAACACCCAACCGCCTGTTCTACTGGTTATTTTCTCCAATACAGGAGAAACAACCACCAACTCTGGAGAACAAACAGGTCAGGGTTATTGGTCCCACAAAAACGAGCATAAGAAATACTAAGGCAATTCCCCAGAGTCCAGTAACTCTCTTGCCCTCAAGCCAGGGTCGTGCCACAAAAACAAAACTCTTACCAAAGATTTCATCTTAGCTTGAACAGGTAAGTTGTGATGACGGAGATTCGCCAGGAGTCCTAAACATGGTATCATTACCTCATCTTCTGTGGTTTGACTGAAAAGTCCAGGAAGTCAAACAAAGACTTTTAATTAAAGCATCCAGAAATTAGTTACCAGAATTTGGGGGTTGAGGGTGGGGTGCTTGGGGGACTCTATTTTGTTGCCGTGGCGGTGGGGAGGGGAGTGTGGTATTGTTTTGTTTTTTAACTAGACACCATTCTGCCAAGCCAAGCAAAATTCAGATTGCAATCCCCATAGTGTGGGCAGTTTTTAACTGAGCACATCTGGGGGAAAAAAAAAAAAAAAAGGTCTATCAGAGACCAGCACTATCAAAGGTCCTTTATTGCAGGTGCTTTTAAGAGTCACTAGATCTCTTACAAGGACCCTTGCACAAAAGTCATTTTAATGTAACATAAGTCTGTTCCTAATGACGAGCATGACTTTTCCCCTGGGTCTTCTCTTTGACAGCTCCCTGGGATATGCAGGTGGGCTAAGAGGCCAGTTAATATCCAGTCACTGAAAGTCCCACAACCACTGCATTTGACAGGCTGTAACAACATGGTTTGCTAAGAAAAACCTCTGTTTAGCTTGGAGTAAAAATGCCACAGGTCACTCTGGAGACCAGGTTAGTGCAATATGCTAATGGCCTTCAGAAAGTTTAGAAACTTAGCCAGGTGTTTCCCATGAGAGAAGGTAACTGAGTGCACACTTACACATGATGCATTAGAAATGAAATTAATTCATTGACGTTGGCACCAGCACAAAAGACCTGAACATTGTAAGTTACCCTCTGCAGCAACTGGATACTCTGAGGAAATTAAAAGCTGTTCACATGTGTCTTTCCTATAGCATCGCACTCAAGAATGTTACAAATTAGAAAGCTGAAAGGACAAATAAAAAGACATCACGACTGAATTCATTTTCAGACCCTGTGACGTTAACACGACAACTACACAAGCTGCTGTGAGCACACAGGGTCGTGTCCTGACACTCCGAGGTACTTATTAAAAGCCCAAACAGATGGATAAGGTTTTCTTTTGACAGAGGCATTACCTTTGTAGCCCATCCATTTCTCCCCTTTGCTTCATCAGCACGTTCTCCATTCTGTCAGCGAGAAAGGGGCTTTGTCCTGTTGAAAGATCCACAAGTTTTGCCAAAATGCAAAAAGCGCTTTGCAGCCTCTTCAGAAAGTATGTTTAGTGCAGGGGTGTCAAACTCATTTGTAGCAAATGCAATTTTAGGACTGTATAAATGTAGGAGTAGTCGCATTTCTAGAGTCCTAAAATTACGTTTGGCCCTTTGAAGGCAACCGCGAGGCTGATGTGCCCCCCAGTGAAAATGAGTTTGACACCCCCGGCTTAGAGGAAAACACGTTTGCTGTGAAGACAGTCGACAGATCTAATGGTAGTTAAGTCTTTCCTACAGCATCCTTTCAGCACGCAACGTAATTGAGTTAATATAATGCTAATATGCACAATTATGACAATAATCACAGCACAGGATAGCAGCTGAAACCAAACCTCATTATATAAGCATGTGACATAAGAAATTCAAGGTCTTAGTCCTGCATCTACTTGGTGACTACAAAACCTCTCCCACTGACTGGCAAGTCACCTGGATCTCTTAGTCTTCTCCTACTCCAAGTGCTTTGACAAATACACAAACTGGGACAAAAGTGTCCTTCACTGGATGCCTGACTCATTTTCCACAGATCAGGGGCAACACAACTGCTGGCAAATTCATTTTCCGTTTTCCCTCTCAGAAAAGAGATGTCACGACACGTAGCCAGCAAGTACTTGCTGAAATCTCAGAGCCACATATGAGGAAACCTGTGCATATTTAAAAAAAAAAAAAAAAAGAGGAGGTCTTCCCCACCTTTACTGGTCAATGCACAGAAAGGACACGTGAACATTGGTGAAGATGGGCTGTGAGATGGGCTGTGAGATATTATGTGTAAGGTAATAATGTGTAATAAGCTCTGCACTTGACTCCTATAACTCAGCTCGCACTGGCACAGCCCCTTGCACTCACTGGCACTGAGCAGAGGGCAGCAGGCACACGTGCCCTGCAGACCTTCGATGAGAACTGGCAGCCACAGCTCTCGTTTCACTCCTTCACAACTGCCTGTCAAAGAATTGATTAGACAAAACCGACTCCAGGCTTGTCTCATGAACAGTAGGAGAAAGAACTAAATACCTCAGCTGGAAAATAATTCTGGAAAATAAGCTCTCCAGCAGCCAAATCATTTCAAAAACAGAGGCTTTTGGTTTTGGTTTTGGTTTATTTTTGCTTGGTTTGTTGGTTGGATTTGTTTGTCTGGTTTTGTTAGGTTTGGGGTTTTTTGTTTTGTTTCAATTGGAGCAGGTGAGAAGCTCAAGCTCGATTAAAGAGAGAGTACAAAGAACTCTCTGCAGCCTTAAAATCCTGTCATACTGGCCTCGTATGGCAAACAACATACACAGCTAAGACCGACACACTATTTCAGAAGAGTTATTACATGCATGCCGCATAACAGATACCATATAAGAGTAGACAAATAGAGTTAAACATTAGTTCCTGTTACCTGTAATATGAATGGGTCACTGAGATGAGCAGAGCCTCGATGAACCACTCCTGCCAGCACGTGGTCACATTGTAGGTATCCTGAAGAGCTTCTCTAGTCTCGCTCTCTAAGACTGGAATTTAAGAATTATTAACAAAAAACCCCTGTCAAACAGCAAAAGCAGCTGTTGCATTAGCTACCAATCTGAGCAGAAGCCCAAGTCATTGACCAGTTTTTCACATCTGTTTCACAAACAACTACAAATAAATCACAGCTCCTACGCACTTGAAGAATCTGGACCTGTCTTGTCATCGCTTTCCCAGAGCAAAGAGCATACCCCCCTCCCCTCTTCCCCCCTTCCTACCCCTCTGCACACCACCTCCAGCCCCGCTACAACCCCACCTGCCCCCCGCCCAAACACATCCCCCCCCACGCCCACCCCACCCCTCGCCTGACAGAGCCCAAGACCTCCCGCTGCTGACAGCTACCTGCTCGGGGCCTGGGAGCAAGCGTCACCCAAATGGAACAACCGGCCCAGGCCCACCCACGGGAGACTCTGGGGCGCAAACCAGATGCAAACTCTTCCGTCCTTCCTTCCTTCCTTCCTGCCTTGGCCCTAAGTGTCACCTCCCTCACCCACTTGTTGGGTTTTATTCCGAAAAAAAAAAGAGTGGTTTAAAATCTGGGCTCGGGTGTGTTGAAGAGGGACAGCGTTAGCGACTTTCCCCTGGGGACAGAGTGCAAGGTTAGTGGCAACCTGTTTGGTTCTCACTTCAAAGCTTCTCTTTCGACGCCTAGGTGAGAAGCAGAAGCCAAAGGTTCTGCCAAGGATGGGCACTGTCGAGCAAAAGACATCTGCAGAGGCAAGCCCGGAGGACGGCGCTCCTAAGCAGAGGAAGGGCCTTGTCGCAAGCTGCGTTTGAACGTGCCCGTTGGTGCTGCTGGACTGGATTCCTTCCAGGGCACAGTCCCCCAGGGATCCGTACAGAGACTTGGCCACACTGGTCACTTGAGGAGGGTGACAGACGGTAAGCGCACAAATCATCTGGAGTCACAGCCAGGGTCCTGCTAGTGGTGAGGACAAGTGAACAGGGCTTGATTCTCTTGGTTTTTCGGCATCCTGCATCTTGCCTTCTGCCCGGGGTGGGCTAGGTGCCACTGCCTCTGCGGACTTGCTCTGGCTGGGACGGAGTTGACTCTTGTTAGTGGCAGCTGGCCTAGCACCGTGTTTGGCAGGGGTGGCTAAAGCGGTGTTGCTTACTGCAGCTGTGGTGTGGCTGTTGCTGCGAGTGCGGGCCTCCCGGAGCCGTGAGGTTGTCTCTTTTTCCTGCAGCACCGAGGCTGGGGGTGTGCAAGAGGTTGGGAGGGTGGAGAGCAGGAGAGCATCTGGGAAGTGGCCAAAGGGCCGTCCCCTGCTGTAGGCCAGCTGCGCCCACAGGCCTGGTGTTCCTTGCTGCTGGTGCTGCTGCTGCTGCCTTTGTGGTGCAGGTCAGGGTTTCTGGGCGCATGCATGATTTGGGGTGGGCTTGGGGGTGGGCAGGAGGGCAGCAGGCCAAAGGGCTCCCCTCCTGCTGTGCTGCCTGGGTGTCCCTGGCTGTGTGTCTGCCGGGGGCCGGGGAAGCAAGAGCAAGAGGGCCAAGCGGGCGGCAGGCAGCGCAGGCTGGTGAGCGGCAAGGAGGAAAGGCCAAGGGCTTTGGGCGTCTGGTGCCGGGCCAGGTGGGGCTGAGGCGAGGGCATCTTTTCTACTAATGTCTATTCGTGATCCATAAACCTCACTTACTGAATCATCTGCTCCCTGTAGCATAATTAGCAAAGGGTTGCACTGCAGAGACTCACATCCCGGGAGAGATTGCCCTTTGGATAGGGTAAGTTTTCTTTTTCATTCTATAACCATTCATTGCTCACTGTCCATCCCCCAAACTCTGTGGTCCAGATAACACTGTATCAGGAGGGGCAATGAGAGACAGCAACAAAAACTATGCACTTATTTAAATCATCCTTAGACTCGGTCCCCTTGGACACATGTTTGTTTTCATAACTCAATTCCCTTTAGCTCTGTACATCCCCACACCTATGGATCTGGCAAGCGTCTACTCAAATTGTTAGGGAACCTTCAGTTTCAGTGACGTTCACGTTAAGTAACCCATTTGTAAATTCTACATAATACAGGATTAGTAATCCCCAAAAGTTTCATTTCATTTTCATCTCTGTATCTTTAGTTGAAGTGGGTCGTCAGTTGTCAGTACTTGCCACTCCTCACTGTCCTTTGGAGGTCTGATTGGCTCTTTAATCCACGTGTAATGAGTCCACCCTTTCTCAGCTGGTCGCACCACTGTCTCGGTGATCAGCAGAACTTGAAATGCGCCTTCCCAATCTGGCTGAAGCTTAGCGTCTTTCCAGGATTTGACCAGGACCTGCTGTCCAGGCTGAAACTTGTGAGCTGCAGACTCTAAAGGCAGAGTTTGTGCCAGAAGCCCTTGGTGCCTGAGAGAAGACAGAAAAGACAACCCGAGCATACAGTTTTTGAGAAACAAATCCTTAGTTTCAAACCGTGGGGGTCCATCCGTTATTTCGCTTTTGCTACCACTGCCCCCGTGGCAGTGCTAAGAGGGAAGGCTTCTCCCCACCTGGTAAGATGATCAAACACTAGTAAGTTTTTAATTCAGCCAACTGCAGGTAATTCTGTGAAATCAACTTGTATATTTTGGAAGGGTCATAAACTTGGCCTTCAACCTCCTGCAGGCTGCTTCCTAAGTGCCTTTTCATTTACTTTTTTACAAACCACACATCATTCACAAATTTGCTTGGCTATAGTATAAATTCCAGTACACCCATATTTTTATAACACTATGGCACCCATTACTTGTTTTCCTCATTAACTCTCTTGATGTAAAATTGCTAATACCTTCCTCATGGTTTGCTTATTTAACATTTCTCTACCCTCTGGGAGTACGCATTTCCCATTCTGTTCCCTGGCTTCCAACTCTTGGAGGACTTCTTTTTATCTTTCATTGAAAACTGGAATTTCTTGTGGGGCCAGGACCTCGGGCGTGAGATAAAACCTGAAGCAATAACTAAGTTAAGGCTGCTTCTCAGGCCATTTCATCTGCTAACCAACTTCCCCGACACAAAAAGAGTTGCCCCTCTGATGTCCATTAACATGTACTACAGCCACTTCTATTGGTGACATCAGATTCCATAACACTTGTCCAACTAGTTCTTCATGAACCAATTCTTTACCTTTGCTATTAATTAGACCCCATTCTTCCCAAATTTTCCCAAAGGTGTGCACTTCTCCAAATGCGTATCTAGAACCATTACGGATGGTACCTTCTTTTCCTTCTAACATTTGCAGTGCCTGACTGACGGCTTGTGGCTGGCATGTTTGAGCTGACCAGTTATTAGGCAACCTTCCCGTTTCTCTTATTTCACCATTCACACCTTCAACGATGGCACACCCATTGTGTCTCTTCCCCTGAATTACCCTTGAAGACCCATCTATGAAGAGGTGCAGCCCATTGCCACCTCTCCATAGGAAAGCAGCAGGGTTTAATTTCCTGCTTTCTCCCACCAGAAGAGCAGTTGCTGCTGCAGCTTGCACACACTCTGGCCAACCTCGAGACACTGGGTCTAAGAGCTTAGATCAGTGTGCCACTGCTTGTCGCTTCCCCCCCAGCCCACTTGCTGCTGGAGCAGCGTGAGAGGCAGAACAGGCCTCCACTCTGTGCAAGCATTGCTCAACAATAACAAAAACATCTCTGTATTATCAACACTGTTTTAAGCATCAATCAAAAACATAGTCCCATACCAGGTACCACAAAGAAAATTAACTCCAGCCCAGCCAAAACCAACACAAACTTCCAGGTAATACAATATCTTTCAAATTTTCTCCTTGTCACCCCCCAGGCAGTAACTGTGTTTCCACACCCAGAGCCTGTAAAAGGTTTCTCTCTAATATAGAAGCTGGGGAATCTTCCCCTAATATATTCCTTCCCCATACGCTTTTAATTCTTATTATCACAAATAGGAATTTATTCATAATTGTCTCTCCTTCCTCCCTGCTACCCCATTTATTACAACTCCGTCTTCAGTTCTGGATCTTTTTAGGGGAGAATTTAGAAGGGACATGGGAGCTTCTGTTTCTGCTAAAAACTAGACCTCATTACCAATTACCACCATTACTTTACCAATTACATGCTCTTTTCCAATTTAAACGTTTCCCCACAAAAAACAAACAAACAAAAAAAAAAAAAAAAAAACACCAATAAAAAAAGCCACCACAACACCAAAAACATTTTCAGCCCCTCTGATTTTCCAAAGTGTATTGAGTTTTCTTCCTTTAGTCATTTCCAACAGTTGCCGCCCTAGGGGTAAATATCCCAGATTTCCACAATAATAGCATCCCATTTTCTCTCATTCTCTCACTTTTTTCACTGACTTTGGTCTAAATCTTCTGCGGTTTTGTTTTGTTCTTTTCCCTTCCAGTCTTTCACTTGCAACCAATCAGTCTGCTTCAACTTTTCGCTTCAGTTCCCGACCATCATACACAAACACGACCACACTCAGATTTTTTGCAAATTCTTCCTGCCAACCTGGCACATGCTCTCGGAAATACTTCCG
The DNA here is from genome assembly GCF_036013475.1 of Columba livia. Taxonomy (NCBI): domain Eukaryota; kingdom Metazoa; phylum Chordata; class Aves; order Columbiformes; family Columbidae; genus Columba; species Columba livia. The sequence goes on from NW_027043813.1 coordinate 137,573, forward strand.
TAGATCCACAAACACACTTGCTACCAGTCCACAAAGCTTTCCAAAAATCTTCCCCAGTCGGTGCTCCCCTGGCTTCTGTCTACATTCCTGCACTTCAGTTCAGTTTACTCTTATCTCCTCAAAAGCTCAAAAGCTTTTATCAGATTTTTAACCACCGTTTGGCAATTATCTCCATTTGTTTGATTATTATCATCTCAATTAGAATCACCTTGGGGCCAGGTAGTCTCCCACTGCCTGTGGGGTTAGTTCCACATTCTTTTAAATGATGTTTCCGGAAAGACCAACTCTCTCAATAACAGGATAACATCGGCTCAGAATGGATTCTAGCCGCTCCCCCCCTCCCCCCCCCCAAAAAAAAAAATTAGAAAATCATGATGCTCATCGATCCCCATCTTCCCTTCAGAGTTTGATTTCCTCACATAATCAAATCCCCAGAGTGCCAGGGGGTGCATCCGTGTAACACTGGAACACTGGAGGGCATTCACATGTACATCCCCCCCTTCGCACTTGCTCCCCTACACACACATACGCACGCACATCTGCTGCTGGCTGCACTGCAAAATAACTTTAGCAATCCCAGGGTAAAGCCCAGCAAAAGCAGTAAGGACAAGAAAGACAGTTGGGGAGGTAATCAAGAGGTGATACAGAGAGCAGAGACCAGCTCTGCAAGCACCTTAGTTAAATTACTCCCAACTGCAGCTAAAATTCTTTCCCTAGGTTTTTATACTCGTTTTCGACCATCCTCTTTATGGTGGTCATATGCCAAATCATCCTATACGTACCAGTAATTCATTTGTCCAGGACATCTGTTTTCTAGGTGTTTTTTAGTTACAGTTTGCCAGTCTCCTCGATATAAGGTCATTGCATGCTTTTCTTGAAAACCTTGCTGTACCATAAGTATTTTCCCAATTTTGCAATACCTCGGCCAAGGGTGTCCCCTTCTCTATGCCGAGTTTTATTTCCCATCACTAAAAAAATTCAGAGACACGCTTCCGTTGAGTCACGAGGTTCAGAGGGAGCCCCTTGCTTTCTAATCTCCTTCAGAGAGGAGTTTAGGTGCGGCTGGATCCCATCCTAGTCTCAGACTTGGTCAACGGCTTATGTCTAAAGGATATTTTCCCATTCTCAAGAGAGACTCGAACACTGCTTTTATGTGCACTTTACACTGATCAGGCCACACACTTTGCACTCAAAAACATACTGCAGGAAGGGAGGGACTCGCACCCACCCTGGTGTGGAGGAAGATTTAAAGGCCCTACAGTTTTTTTTACATACCAATTTAGATCTTTGCATAGCCAATTGTCATTGGATCCGTATTTTGGCCAGAATATCACTCTATTAAGGGCTATTTTGTCCAGACAAAACACAATACTTTATCATTTTCTATTTATCCTTCCTTTTTGTACACCACACGTTTCCCCGGTACCTTAACATCCTCCCTAAAGGACTGGAAGGAGGAATGTCACCATTTTTCCTTTCTATTTCCCATTCTGAGTCTCGAGGCTTCTCCTTGCGCCTCGTCCCTCCTCTCAGAATGCCCCCGACCACCAAGGTAGTACTTAACAGTCTGTTTTCTTACCTTGGTCCACGCACAAAGTTGCCCGCTCGCTCGTATCGTGCTTCCCGCTTTTTCCTTTCTCCTTTCGCCTATGGTTTGCGGGGATCCGCCTTCGTCCCCACAGCCCTGCAGTTTCTGTCTGTCCGTCTGTCCTGGAATCCCCACCGACCATCCAGAAGGCCATTGAAATCAACGGGGCACGCCTTCCCGTCCATTGGCGACAGGGACCCCCGAGATGACGACGTCGAGTCTCGGACGAGCCCCCAGACTTGTAGGAAACCATCATCTTGCCAACAGAATAGGCTCAGGCAGGATCTCTCGGCAAAGCACGTTTTATTAAGGCTTTTGCGAAACGGGCCGTTCTACCTAAAAGTAGGCACACGCAATAGGGCAAAAAGCTTATACGCCCCCACAAATGCCAGCTGCAAATTCCCTGCCCTGTTCCCCAGGGGTTGGGTACTGCAGGCTTTCCGGACTGCCCGCCGCCTGCCTCAGTTTCCAGGACTCATTCATCTCATGCTAAGAAGGCCCTTCCCCTGCTGGATCTATTGCAAAGGTGGGTTCCTGGCTCTTGGGTTAGCCTTCCCTCTAGCCGCACTTGTTTTTGAAATGCAGGAATGAGTTTGCATTGCAGCATGAGTTGGAAGAGAGTTGGTTTGTGGGAAGGATTCCCAGTGTGATGTGTGTCAATCCTTCCCCCCTCGCTGGGTGAGGTGGCAGCTGAGTTGCAAAAGCAACATTCCTTCTTGAAGGGCTCCTTCCTTGCAGGGCTGAGGCAGAGGCGAGAGAGCGAGGCAGGTGCACGGGGGGGGCGCCGTGGGGGGCGCCGTGGGGGGGGCGGTTTGTCGGTGGGAAAAGCGGGGATCGAACCAGGGACCCATTTGACCAATCCGCGGGTCCGGCGCCCTGGCCGCTCCGCCAGCGCGATCCCACGGCCGTGGAACGCACAGCGCCCCCTATAGGCCGCAGAGCGGCCTGCGCGGCGGCTAAAGGCCGGGGGGGCGGTGGGCGGGGTGGGGATGGAAGTGGGTGCCCTGCGGACCAGCGTCCCGCGACCTGGCCGCTCCTCTACCGCCATCCCCACCGCCGGGGGACGCCACAGCTCCCCCTACAAACCTCCGCCCGCCCGCTAAGCTCGGCCCATGCCGGGGGGCACCCACCGACTCGCTGCCTCCCACCACCACGCTGCAACCCCACCTGCCCCCCGCCCAATCACACACCCCCCCACCCGCCCCTCGCCTGACAGAGCCCAAGACCTCCCGCTGCTGACAGCTACCTGCTCGCGGCCCTAGCGGCAGCGCACGCCGCTCTGCGGCCTATAGGGGGCGCCGTGCGTTCCACGGCCGTGGGATCGCGCTGGCGGAGCGGCCAGGGCGCCGGACCCGCGGATTGGTCAAATGGGTCCCTGGTTCGATCCCCGCTTTTCCCACCGACAGACCCCCACCCCCCACGGCCCCCCCCCCCGCGCACCTGCCTCGCTCTCTCGCCTCTGCCTCAGCCCTGCAAGGAGCTATTGAAGGACGAAGGTTGTTTTTACAACTGGTTTGGCACCTGAGCTCAGCGGGGGAAAGGATTGAGAGGTATCAGACTATGAATCACAGAATCACAGAATGTTAGGGATTGGAAGGGACCTCAGAAGATCGTCTAGTCCAATCCCCCCGCCAGAGCAGGAACACCTAGATGAGGTTACACAGGAATGTGTCCAGGTGGCTTTTGAATGTCTCCAGAGGAGGAGACTCCTCAGCCTCCCTGGGCAGCCCGTTCCAGTGCTCTGCCAGCCTCACTGAGAAGAAGTTTCTTCTCCTATTTAAGTGGAACCTCCTGTGTTGCAGTTTGTACCCATTGCCCCATGTCTTATCATTGGTTGTCAGTGAGAAGAGCCTGGCTCCATCCTCGTGACACTCACCCTTTACATATTTACAAACATTAATGAGGTCACCCCTCAGTCTCCTCTTCTCCAAACTAAAGAGACACAGCTCCCTCAGCCTTTCCTCAGTAGGGAGATGCTCCACTCCCTTAATCAACTTTGTCGCCCTGCGCTGGACTCTCTCCAGCAGTTCCCTGTCCTTCTTGAACTGAGGGGCCCAGAACTGGACACAATATTCCAGATGCGGTCTCACCAGGGTAGAGTAGAGGGGCAGGAGAACCTCTTTCAACCTACTAACTACCTCCCTTCTAATACACCCCAGGATGTCATTGGCCTTCTTGGCCACAAGGGCACAGTGCTGGCTCATGGTCATCGTGCCATCCACCGGGACCCCCAGGTCCCTTTCACTGCTCTCTGACAGGTCATTCCCCGACTTATACTAGTACCTGGGGTTCTTCTTGCCCAGATGCAAGACTCTACACTTGCGCTTGTTATAGTTCATTCATGTTTTCCCCGCCCAACTCTCCAGCCTGTCCAGCTCTCGCTGGATGGCAGCACAGCCTTCTGGCGTGTCAGCCACTCCTCCCAGCTTGGTGTCATCAGCAAACTTGCTGACAGTCACTCTATTCCCTCATCCAAGTCATTGATGAATATATTGAATAGTACTGGCCCCAGTACCGACCCTTGAGGGACTCCACAGGCCTCCAACTAGACTCTGCCCCGTTGATCACGACTCTCTGGCTTCTTTCCTTCAGCCAGTTCACAGTCCACATCGCTACCCGATCGTCCAGACCACACTTCCTCAGTTTAGCTGGGAGGATGCTGTGGGAGACCGTGTCAAACGCTTCACTGAAATCAAGACAGACCACATCCACTGCTTTACCATCATCTGTCCACCCGGTTATGTCCTCATAAAAGTCTATGAGGTTGGTCAAGCACGACTTCCCTTTGGTGAAGCCACGTTGACTGCCCCTAATGACCCCCTTATCCCTGATATGCCTTGAGATGGCACCAAGGATAAGTCGTTCCATCAGTTTCCCAGGGATGGAGGTGAGGCTGACCGGTCCATAGTTACCCGGGTCCTCCTTCTTGCCCTTTTTGAAGACTGGAATGACATTTGCTTTCCTCCAGCCCTCAGGCACCCCTCCCGTTTCCCATGACTTAGCAAAGGTGACGGAGAGTGGCCTAGCAATGATCAGCCAGCTCCCTCAGCACCCGCGGGTGCATCCCACCTGGAGCCATGGATTTATGGATGTCCAGATTGCTTAATCGGTCCCTAACCCAGGCCCTCAGCCTTCCCTAGCCTGGAAGCACCAACACCCACGAAGGAGCGAGCTGTGGGCAATGTCCTGCTTTGCCTTCAGCGTCTCTCGCAATGTTAACTTGCAAATTTGTAGTGGATGAGGGTGTGGAACTGCAAGCTGGGGATAACAGTTTTCCAGTGAACGTGAAGGAGAAAGACGTTGAACTGCTGCCCATGCAAGCTGGTCTCAGAGGACACGTAGCAACTATTCACCTCACACCTGGCAATGCATTCGTTTTAAAAAAAAAAAAAAAATAAGCCCAAAACCACTAAGGCAGGGCTATGTTTCTCACCTGCATAGATGTCATCCTTTCCTGACTGGAACCCTTGGCTTCTTTGTGAAGCCTTTGGTTTCATTACCGGGTAGTGGAGGTTTGTTATCAGTCCTTGATTTGGCTTGTCGTAAGTGTATATTGAATCCTTCAATATTCTGAAGATCCTCTCTGGAACACCTTCAGAAGTCTGCAGAGAAAGGAAAGAAACATTTGTCTGCAGCTGCTCTTCGCATGGAGTCCCCAAAAATGAAAGGAATGACAGGTTGCTTCTTCTTTCCCAAGGAGCTGTTTTGGAAGCAGACTGGGTGACAGAGTCTGGTACCAGCCTTTGGCCACCAGGGACACCTGCTTGGTGGTGTGCTCTAGGCCCTAAGTGTCACCTCCCTCACCCGCTTGATTTTTTTTTTTTTTTTTTTTTTTAAAGGGAGAAGAGCAGTTTAAAATCTGGGCTCAGGGGTGTGTTGCAGAGGGATGGCGTTACCGACTTCCCCCTGGCGTCAGAGCGCAACGTTCTCTAGGTTATCTACTTTAGTCTTCTAGTGCACCACACTGGTGTGGATGTCAATGAATAAAGTCTGTGTTGAACTTGTATAAGGAAACACGGAAAAAAAGAATAAGCCAATAAACGCCATCATTATTTTAAAGAAAGATGAGAAGGTAATTTTGCTTATGTCTCCAATAGAAAAGAACCACTGAACAATGACCCCCCTTCCTTCTCTCCTCAGTGGGCAGAGATGACAAGAGTTCCTCCTACTCCTTCCCTCTCCTTTCTCCCAAGGTAAACAGTGTCACATTCAGTGCCATGTAGATTAACTTGCATTTCTGAATTGAACCATAACTCCCCTTGGCACCACTCCAAGCAGAGAGACGAACTGAGCAGCTCAGACATGGATGTGTATGAGTATTCAAGGGTCCTGGCCTGACACCAACATCAGTGACATTGTCTTGATCTATCCTTTAATAGACTGAGATCTTTGTCGGTCAAAGTTCAGGCAGCTTACCAGAAAACCAACTACAGTCCTCATGTGTTAACAACATTTAGACTGTCAAAGGAAGAATGCTCAAATTTTAAATTCATCCTTCGTTTGCAGAGAACAGCTGCAGAAACTGAATGCCTAACACAAGCTAGCGCAACAACACAGAAACGTAGAGAAGGAAAGAGAACACCCAACCGCCTGTTCTACTGGTTATTTTCTCCAATACAGGAGAAACAACCACCAACTCTGGAGAACAAACAGGTCAGGGTTATTGGTCCCACAAAAACGAGCATAAGAAATACTAAGGCAATTCCCCAGAGTCCAGTAACTCTCTTGCCCTCAAGCCAGGGTCGTGCCACAAAAACAAAACTCTTACCAAAGATTTCATCTTAGCTTGAACAGGTAAGTTGTGATGACGGAGATTCGCCAGGAGTCCTAAACATGGTATCATTACCTCATCTTCTGTGGTTTGACTGAAAAGTCCAGGAAGTCAAACAAAGACTTTTAATTAAAGCATCCAGAAATTAGTTACCAGAATTTGGGGGTTGAGGGTGGGGTGCTTGGGGGACTCTATTTTGTTGCCGTGGCGGTGGGGAGGGGAGTGTGGTATTGTTTTGTTTTTTAACTAGACACCATTCTGCCAAGCCAAGCAAAATTCAGATTGCAATCCCCATAGTGTGGGCAGTTTTTAACTGAGCACATCTGGGGGAAAAAAAAAAAAAAAATGTCTATCAGAGACCAGCACTATCAAAGGTCCTTTATTGCAGGTGCTTTTAAGAGTCACTAGATCTCTTACAAGGACCCTTGCACAAAAGTCATTTTAATGTAACATAAGTCTGTTCCTAATGACGAGCATGACTTTTCCCCTGGGTCTTCTCTTTGACAGCTCCCTGGGATATGCAGGTGGGCTAAGAGGCCAGTTAATATCCAGTCACTGAAAGTCCCACAACCACTGCATTTGACAGGCTGTAACAACATGGTTTGCTAAGAAAAACCTCTGTTTAGCTTGGAGTAAAAATGCCACAGGTCACTCTGGAGACCAGGTTAGTGCAATATGCTAATGGCCTTCAGAAAGTTTAGAAACTTAGCCAGGTGTTTCCCATGAGAGAAGGTAACTGAGTGCACACTTACACATGATGCATTAGAAATGAAATTAATTCATTGACGTTGGCACCAGCACAAAAGACCTGAACATTGTAAGTTACCCTCTGCAGCAACTGGATACTCTGAGGAAATTAAAAGCTGTTCACATGTGTCTTTCCTATAGCATCGCACTCAAGAATGTTACAAATTAGAAAGCTGAAAGGACAAATAAAAAGACATCACGACTGAATTCATTTTCAGACCCTGTGACGTTAACACGACAACTACACAAGCTGCTGTGAGCACACAGGGTCGTGTCCTGACACTCCGAGGTACTTATTAAAAGCCCAAACAGATGGATAAGGTTTTCTTTTGACAGAGGCATTACCTTTGTAGCCCATCCATTTCTCCCCTTTGCTTCATCAGCACGTTCTCCATTCTGTCAGCGAGAAAGGGGCTTTGTCCTGTTGAAAGATCCACAAGTTTTGCCAAAATGCAAAAAGCGCTTTGCAGCCTCTTCAGAAAGTATGTTTAGTGCAGGGGTGTCAAACTCATTTGTAGCAAATGCATTTTTAGGACTGTATAAATGTAGGAGTAGTCGCATTTCTAGAGTCCTAAAATTACGTTTGGCCCTTTGAAGGCAACCGCGAGGCTGATGTGCCCCCCAGTGAAAATGAGTTTGACACCCCCGGCTTAGAGGAAAACACGTTTGCTGTGAAGACAGTCGACAGATCTAATGGTAGTTAAGTCTTTCCTACAGCATCCTTTCAGCACGCAACGTAATTGAGTTAATATAATGCTAATATGCACAATTATGACAATAATCACAGCACAGGATAGCAGCTGAAACCAAACCTCATTATATAAGCATGTGACATAAGAAATTCAAGGTCTTAGTCCTGCATCTACTTGGTGACTACAAAACCTCTCCCACTGACTGGCAAGTCACCTGGATCTCTTAGTCTTCTCCTACTCCAAGTGCTTTGACAAATACACAAACTGGGACAAAAGTGTCCTTCACTGGATGCCTGACTCATTTTCCACAGATCAGGGGCAACACAACTGCTGGCAAATTCATTTTCCGTTTTCCCTCTCAGAAAAGAGATGTCACGACACGTAGCCAGCAAGTACTTGCTGAAATCTCAGAGCCACATATGAGGAAACCTGTGCATATTTAAAAAAAAAAAAAAAAAGAGGAGGTCTTCCCCACCTTTACTGGTCAATGCACAGAAAGGACACGTGAACATTGGTGAAGATGGGCTGTGAGATGGGCTGTGAGATATTATGTGTAAGGTAATAATGTGTAATAAGCTCTGCACTTGACTCCTATAACTCAGCTCGCACTGGCACAGCCCCTTGCACTCACTGGCACTGAGCAGAGGGCAGCAGGCACACGTGCCCTGCAGACCTTTGATGAGAACTGGCAGCCACAGCTCTCGTTTCACTCCTTCACAACTGCCTGTCAAAGAATTGATTAGACAAAACCGACTCCAGGCTTGTCTCATGAACAGTAGGAGAAAGAACTAAATACCTCAGCTGGAAAATAATTCTGGAAAATAAGCTCTCCAGCAGCCAAATCATTTCAAAAACAGAGGCTTTTGGTTTTGGTTTTGGTTTATTTTTGCTTGGTTTGTTGGTTGGATTTGTTTGTCTGGTTTTGTTAGGTTTGGGGTTTTTTGTTTTGTTTCAATTGGAGCAGGTGAGAAGCTCAAGCTCGATTAAAGAGAGAGTACAAAGAACTCTCTGCAGCCTTAAAATCCTGTCATACTGGCCTCGTATGGCAAACAACATACACAGCTAAGACCGACACACTATTTCAGAAGAGTTATTACATGCATGCCGCATAACAGATACCATATAAGAGTAGACAAATAGAGTTAAACATTAGTTCCTATTACCTGTAATATGAATGGGTCACTGAGATGAGCAGAGCCTCGATGAACCACTCCTGCCAGCACGTGGTCACATTGTAGGTATCCTGAAGAGCTTCTCTAGTCTCGCTCTCTAAGACTGGAATTTAAGAATTATTAACAAAAAACCCCTGTCAAACAGCAAAAGCAGCTGTTGCATTAGCTACCAATCTGAGCAGAAGCCCAAGTCATTGACCAGTTTTTCACATCTGTTTCACAAACAACTACAAATAAATCACAGCTCCTACGCACTTGAAGAATCTGGACCTGTCTTGTCATCGCTTTCCCAGAGCAAAGAGCATACCCCCCTCCCCTCTTCCCCCCTTCCTACCCCTCTGCACACCACCTCCAGCCCCGCTACAACCCCACCTGCCCCCCGCCCAAACACATCCCCCCCCACGCCCACCCCACCCCTCGCCTGACAGAGCCCAAGACCTCCCGCTGCTGACAGCTACCTGCTCGGGGCCTGGGAGCAAGCGTCACCCAAATGGAACAACCGGCCCAGGCCCACCCACGGGAGACTCTGGGGCGCAAACCAGATGCAAACTCTTCCGTCCTTCCTTCCTTCCTTCCTGCCTTGGCCCTAAGTGTCACCTCCCTCACCCACTTGTTGGGTTTTATTCCGAAAAAAAAAAGAGTGGTTTAAAATCTGGGCTCGGGTGTGTTGAAGAGGGACAGCGTTAGCGACTTTCCCCTGGGGACAGAGTGCAAGGTTAGTGGCAACCTGTTTGGTTCTCACTTCAAAGCTTCTCTTTCGACGCCTAGGTGAGAAGCAGAAGCCAAAGGTTCTGCCAAGGATGGGCACTGTTGAGCAAAAGACATCTGCAGAGGCAAGCCCGGAGGACGGCGCTCCTAAGCAGAGGAAGGGCCTTGTCGCAAGCTGCGTTTGAACGTGCCCGTTGGTGCTGCTGGACTGGACTCCTTCCAGGGCACAGTCCCCCAGGGATCCGTACAGAGACTTGGCCACACTGGTCACTTGAGGAGGGTGACAGACGGTAAGCGCACAAATCATCTGGAGTCACAGCCAGGGTCCTGCTAGTGGTGAGGACAAGTGAACAGGGCTTGATTCTCTTGGTTTTTCGGCATCCTGCATCTTGCCTTCTGCCCAGGGTGGGCTAGGTGCCACTGCCTCTGCGGACTTGCTCTGGCTGGGACGGAGTTGACTCTTGTTAGTGGCAGCTGGCCTAGCACCGTGTTTGGCAGGGGTGGCTAAAGCGGTGTTGCTTACTGCAGCTGTGGTGTGGCTGTTGCTGCGAGTGCGGGCCTCCCGGAGCCGTGAGGTTGTCTCTTTTTCCTGCAGCGCCGAGGCTGGGGGTGTGCAAGAGGTTGGGAGGGTGGAGAGCAGGAGAGCATCCGGGAAGTGGCCAAAGGGCCGTCCCCTGCTGTAGGCCAGCTGCGCCCACAGGCCTGGTGTTCCTTGCTGCTGGTGCTGCTGCTGCTGCCTTTGTGGTGCAGGTCAGGGTTTCTGGGCGCATGCATGATTTGGGGTGGGCTTGGGGGTGGGCAGGAGGGCAGCAGGCCAAAGGGCTCCCCTCCTGCTGTGCTGCCTGGGTGTCCCTGGCTGTGTGTCTGCCGGGGGCCGGGGAAGCAAGAGCAAGAGGGCCAAGCGGGCGGCAGGCAGCGCAGGCTGGTGAGCGGCAAGGAGGAAAGGCCAAGGGCTTTGGGCGTCTGGTGCCGGGCCAGGTGGGGCTGAGGCGAGGGCATCTTTTCTACTAATGTCTATTCGTGATCCATAAACCTCACTTACTGAATCATCTGCTCCCTGTAGCGTAATTAGCAAAGGGTTGCACTGCAGAGACTCACATCCCGGGAGAGATTGCCCTTTGGATAGGGTAAGTTTTCTTTTTCATTCTATAACCATTCATTGCTCACTGTCCATCCCCCAAACTCTGTGGTCCAGATAACACTGTATCAGGAGGGGCAATGAGAGACAGCAACAAAAACTATGCACTTATTTAAATCATCCTTAGACTCGGTCCCCTTGGACACATGTTTGTTTTCATAACTCAATTCCCTTTAGCTCTGTACATCCCCACACCTATGGATCTGGCAAGCGTCTACTCAAATTGTTAGGGAACCTTCAGTTTCAGTGACGTTCACGTTAAGTAACCCATTTGTAAATTCTACATAATACAGGATTAGTAATCCCCAAAAGTTTCATTTCATTTTCATCTCTGTATCTTTAGTTGAAGTGGGTCGTCAGTTGTCAGTACTTGCCACTCCTCACTGTCCTTTGGAGGTCTGATTGGCTCTTTAATCCACGTGTAATGAGTCCACCCTTTCTCAGCTGGTCGCACCACTGTCTCGGTGATCAGCAGAACTTGAAATGCGCCTTCCCAATCTGGCTGAAGCTTAGCGTCTTTCCAGGATTTGACCAGGACCTGCTGTCCAGGCTGAAACTTGTGAGCTGCAGACTCTAAAGGCAGAGTTTGTGCCAGAAGCCCTTGGTGCCTGAGAGAAGACAGAAAAGACAACCCGAGCATACAGTTTTTGAGAAACAAATCCTTAGTTTCAAACCGTGGGGGTCCATCCGTTATTTCGCTTTTGCTACCACTGCCCCCGTGGCAGTGCTAAGAGGGAAGGCTTCTCCCCACCTGGTAAGATGATCAAACACTAGTAAGTTTTTAATTCAGCCAACTGCAGGTAATTCTGTGAAATCAACTTGTATATTTTGGAAGGGTCATAAACTTGGCCTTCAACCTCCTGCAGGCTGCTTCCTAAGTGCCTTTTCATTTACTTTTTTACAAACCACACATCATTCACAAATTTGCTTGGCTATAGTATAAATTCCAGTACACCCATATTTTTATAACACTATGGCACCCATTACTTGTTTTCCTCATTAACTCTCTTGATGTAAAATTGCTAATACCTTCCTCATGGTTTGCTTATTTAACATTTCTCTACCCTCTGGGAGTACGCATTTCCCATTCTGTTCCCTGGCTTCCAACTCTTGGAGGACTTCTTTTTATCTTTCATTGAAAACTGGAATTTCTTGTGGGGCCAGGACCTCGGGCGTGAGATAAAACCTGAAGCAATAAATAAGTTAAGGCTGCTTCTCAGGCCATTTCATCTGCTAACCAACTTCCCCGACACAAAAAGAGTTGCCCCTCTGATGTCCATTAACATGTACTACAGCCACTTCTATTGGTGACATCAGATTCCATAACACTTGTCCAACTAGTTCTTCATGAACCAATTCTTTACCTTTGCTATTAATTAGACCCCATTCTTCCCAAATTTTCCCAAAGGTGTGCACTTCTCCAAATGCGTATCTAGAACCATTACGGATGGTACCTTCTTTTCCTTCTAACATTTGCAGTGCCTGACTGACGGCTTGTGGCTGGCATGTTTGAGCTGACCAGTTATTAGGCAACCTTCCCGTTTCTCTTATTTCACCATTCACACCTTCAACGATGGCACACCCATTGTGTCTCTTCCCCTGAATTACCCTTGAAGACCCATCTATGAAGAGGTGCAGCCCATTGCCACCTCTCCATAGGAAAGCAGCAGGGTTTAATTTCCTGCTTTCTCCCACCAGAAGAGCAGTTGCTGCTGCAGCTTGCACACACTCTGGCCAACCTCGAGACACTGGGTCTAAGAGCTTAGATCAGTGTGCCACTGCTTGTCGCTTCCCCCCCAGCCCACTTGCTGCTGGAGCAGCGTGAGAGGCAGAACAGGCCTCCACTCTGTGCAAGCATTGCTCAACAATAACAAAAACATCTCTGTATTATCAACACTGTTTTAAGCATCAATCAAAAACATAGTCCCATACCAGGTACCACAAAGAAAATTAACTCCAGCCCAGCCAAAACCAACACAAACTTCCAGGTAATACAATATCTTTCAAATTTTCTCCTTGTCACCCCCCAGGCAGTAACTGTGTTTCCACACCCAGAGCCTGTAAAAGGTTTCTCTCTAATATAGAAGCTGGGGAATCTTCCCCTAATATATTCCTTCCCCATACGCTTTTAATTCTTATTATCACAAATAGGAATTTATTCATAATTGTCTCTCCTTCCTCCCTGCTACCCCATTTATTACAACTCCGTCTTCAGTTCTGGATCTTTTTAGGGGAGAATTTAGAAGGGACATGGGAGCTTCTGTTTCTGCTAAAAACTAGACCTCATTACCAATTACCACCATTACTTTACCAATTACATGCTCTTTTCCAATTTAAACGTTTCCCCACAAAAAACAAACAAACAAACAAACAAACAAAACACCAAACAAAAAAAAACACCAATAAAAAAAGCCACCACAACACCAAAAACATTTTCAGCCCCTCTGATTTTCCAAAGTGTATTGAGTTTTCTTCCTTTAGTCATTTCCAACAGTTGCCGCCCTAGGGGTAAATATCCCAGATTTCCACAATAATAGCATCCCATTTTCTCTCATTCTCTCACTTTTTTCACTGACTTTGGTCTAAATCTTCTGCGGTTTTGTTTTGTTCTTTTCCCTTCCAGTCTTTCACTTGCAACCAATCAGTCTGCTTCAACTTTTCGCTTCAGTTCCCGACCATCATACACAAACACGACCACACTCAGATTTTTTGCAAATTCTTCCTGCCAACCTGGCACATGCTCTCGGAAATACTTCCGTAGATCCACAAACACACTTGCTACCAGTCCACAAAGCTTTCCAAAAATCTTCCCCAGTCGGTGCTCCCCTGGCTTCTGTCTACATTCCTGCACTTCAGTTCAGTTTACTCTTATCTCCTCAAAAGCTCAAAAGCTTTTATCAGATTTTTAACCACCGTTTGGCAATTATCTCCATTTGTTTGATTATTATCATCTCAATTAGAATCACCTTGGGGCCAGGTAGTCTCCCACTGCCTGTGGGGTTAGTTCCACATTCTTTTAAATGATGTTTCCGGAAAGACCAACTCTCTCAATAACAGGATAACATCGGCTCAGAATGGATTCTAGCCGCTCCCCCCCTCCCCCCCCCCAAAAAAAAAAATTAGAAAATCATGATGCTCATCGATCCCCATCTTCCCTTCAGAGTTCGATTTCCTCACATAATCAAATCCCCAGAGTGCCAGGGGGTGCATCCGTGTAACACTGGAACACTGGAGGGCATTCACATGTACATCCCCCCCTTCGCACTTGCTCCCCTACACACACATACGCACGCACATCTGCTGCTGGCTGCACTGCAAAATAACTTTAGCAATCCCAGGGTAAAGCCCAGCAAAAGCAGTAAGGACAAGAAAGACAGTTGGGGAGGTAATCAAGAGGTGATACAGAGAGCAGAGACCAGCTCTGCAAGCACCTTAGTTAAATTACTCCCAACTGCAGCTAAAATTCTTTCCCTAGGTTTTTATACTCGTTTTCGACCATCCTCTTTATGGTGGTCATATGCCAAATCATCCTATACGTACCAGTAATTCATTTGTCCAGGACATCTGTTTTCTAGGTGTTTTTTAGTTACAGTTTGCCAGTCTCCTCGATATAAGGTCATTGCATGCTTTTCTTGAAAACCTTGCTGTACCATAAGTATTTTCCCAATTTTGCAATACCTCGGCCAAGGGTGTCCCCTTCTCTATGCCGAGTTTTATTTCCCATCACTAAAAAAATTCAGAGACACGCTTCCGTTGAGTCACGAGGTTCAGAGGGAGCCCCTTGCTTTCTAATCTCCTTCAGAGAGGAGTTTAGGTGCGGCTGGATCCCATCCTAGTCTCAGACTTGGTCAACGGCTTATGTCTAAAGGATATTTTCCCATTCTCAAGAGAGACTCGAACACTGCTTTTATGTGCACTTTACACTGATCAGGCCACACACTTTGCACTCAAAAACATACTGCAGGAAGGGAGGGACTCGCACCCACCCTGGTGTGGAGGAAGATTTAAAGGCCCTACAGTTTTTTTTACATACCAATTTAGATCTTTGCATAGCCAATTGTCATTGGATCCGTATTTTGGCCAGAATATCACTCTATTAAGGGCTATTTTGTCCAGACAAAACACAATACTTTATCATTTTCTATTTATCCTTCCTTTTTGTACACCACACGTTTCCCCGGTACCTTAACATCCTCCCTAAAGGACTGGACGGAGGAATGTCACCATTTTTCCTTTCTATTTCCCATTCTGAGTCTCGAGGCTTCTCCTTGCGCCTCGTCCCTCCTCTCAGAATGCCCCCGACCACCAAGGTAGTACTTAACAGTCTGTTTTCTTACCTTGGTCCACGCACAAAGTTGCCCGCTCGCTCGTATCGTGCTTCCCGCTTTTTCCTTTCTCCTTTCGCCTATGGTTTGCGGGGATCCGCCTTCGTCCCCACAGCCCTGCAGTTTCTGTCTGTCCGTCCGTCCTGGAATCCCCACCGACCATCCAGAAGGCCATTGAAATCAACGGGGCACGCCTTCCCGTCCATTGGCGACAGGGACCCCCGAGATGACGACGTCGAGTCTCGGACGAGCCCCCAGACTTGTAGGAAACCATCATCTTGCCAACAGAATAGGCTCAGGCAGGATCTCTCGGCAAAGCACGTTTTATTAAGGCTTTTGCGAAACGGGCCGTTCTACCTAAAAGTAGGCACACGCAATAGGGCAAAAAGCTTATACGCCCCCACAAATGCCAGCTGCAAATTCCCTGCCCTGTTCCCCAGGGGTTGGGTACTGCAGGCTTTCCGGACTGCCCGCCGCCTGCCTCAGTTTCCAGGACTCATTCATCTCATGCTAAGAAGGCCCTTCCCCTGCTGGATCTATTGCAAAGGTGGGTTCCTGGCTCTTGGGTTAGCCTTCCCTCTAGCTGCACTTGTTTTTGAAATGCAGGAATGAGTTTGCATTGCAGCATGAGTTGGAAGAGAGTTGGTTTGTGGGAAGGATTCCCAGTGTGATGTGTGTCAATCCTTCCCCCCTCGCTGGGTGAGGTGGCAGCTGAGTTGCAAAAGCAACATTCCTTCTCGAAGGGCTCCTTCCTTGCAGGGCTGAGGCAGAGGCGAGAGAGCGAGGCAGGTGCACGGGGGGGGGCGCCGTGGGGGGCGCCGTGGGGGGGGCGGTTTGTCGGTGGGAAAAGCGGGGATCGAACCAGGGACCCATTTGACCAATCCGCGGGTCCGGCGCCCTGGCCGCTCCGCCAGCGCGATCCCACGGCCGTGGAACGCACGGCGCCCCCTATAGGCCGCAGAGCGGCCTGCGCGGCGGCTAAAGGCCGGGGGGGCGGTGGGCGGGGTGGGGATGGAAGTGGGTGCCCTGCGGACCAGCGTCCCGCGACCTGGCCGCTCCTCTACCGCCATCCCCACCGCCGGGGGACGCCACAGCTCCCCCTACAAACCTCCGCCCGCCCGCTAAGCTCGGCCCATGCCGGGGGGCACCCACCGACTCGCTGCCTCCCACCACCACGCTGCAACCCCACCTGCCCCCCGCCCAATCACACACCCCCCCACCCGCCCCTCGCCTGACAGAGCCCAAGACCTCCCGCTGCTGACAGCTACCTGCTCGCGGCCCTAGCGGCAGCGCACGCCGCTCTGCGGCCTATAGGGGGCGCCGTGCGTTCCACGGCCGTGGGATCGCGCTGGCGGAGCGGCCAGGGCGCCGGACCCGCGGATTGGTCAAATGGGTCCCTGGTTCGATCCCCGCTTTTCCCACCGACAGACCCCCACCCCCCACGGCCCCCCCCCCGCGCACCTGCCTCGCTCTCTCGCCTCTGCCTCAGCCCTGCAAGGAGCTATTGAAGGACGAAGGTTGTTTTTACAACTGGTTTGGCACCTGAGCTCAGCGGGGGAAAGGATTGAGAGGTATCAGACTATGAATCACAGAATCACAGAATGTTAGGGATTGGAAGGGACCTCAGAAGATCGTCTAGTCCAATCCCCCCGCCAGAGCAGGAACACCTAGATGAGGTTACACAGGAATGTGTCCAGGTGGCTTTTGAATGTCTCCAGAGGAGGAGACTCCTCAGCCTCCCTGGGCAGCCCGTTCCAGTGCTCTGCCAGCCTCACTGAGAAGAAGTTTCTTCTCCTATTTAAGTGGAACCTCCTGTGTTGCAGTTTGTACCCATTGCCCCATGTCTTATCATTGGTTGTCAGTGAGAAGAGCCTGGCTCCATCCTCGTGACACTCACCCTTTACATATTTACAAACATTAATGAGGTCACCCCTCAGTCTCCTCTTCTCCAAACTAAAGAGACCCAGCTCCCTCAGCCTTTCCTCAGTAGGGAGATGCTCCACTCCCTTAATCAACTTTGTCGCCCTGCGCTGGACTCTCTCCAGCAGTTCCCTGTCCTTCTTGAACTGAGGGGCCCAGAACTGGACACAATATTCCAGATGCGGTCTCACCAGGGTAGAGTAGAGGGGCAGGAGAACCTCTTTCAACCTACTAACTACCTCCCTTCTAATACACCCCAGGATGTCATTGGCCTTCTTGGCCACAAGGGCACAGTGCTGGCTCATGGTCATCGTGCCATCCACCGGGACCCCCAGGTCCCTTTCACTGCTCTCTGACAGGTCATTCCCCGACTTATACTAGTACCTGGGGTTCTTCTTGCCCAGATGCAAGACTCTACACTTGCGCTTGTTATAGTTCATTCATGTTTTCCCCGCCCAACTCTCCAGCCTGTCCAGCTCTCGCTGGATGGCAGCACAGCCTTCTGGCGTGTCAGCCACTCCTCCCAGCTTGGTGTCATCAGCAAACTTGCTGACAGTCACTCTATTCCCTCATCCAAGTCATTGATGAATATATTGAATAGTACTGGCCCCAGTACCGACCCTTGAGGGACTCCACAGGCCTCCAACTAGACTCTGCCCCGTCGATCATGACTCTCTGGCTTCTTTCCTTCAGCCAGTTCACAGTCCACATCGCTACCCGATCGTCCAGACCACACTTCCTCAGTTTAGCTGGGAGGATGCTGTGGGAGACCGTGTCAAACGCTTCACTGAAATCAAGACAGACCACATCCACTGCTTTACCATCATCTGTCCACCCGGTTATGTCCTCATAAAAGTCTATGAGGTTGGTCAAGCACGACTTCCCTTTGGTGAAGCCACGTTGACTGCCCCTAATGACCCCCTTATCC
This sequence comes from Columba livia, assembly GCF_036013475.1. Lineage (NCBI taxonomy): Eukaryota > Metazoa > Chordata > Aves > Columbiformes > Columbidae > Columba > Columba livia. The sequence goes on from NW_027043813.1 coordinate 155,562, forward strand.
CTGATATGCCTTGAGATGGCACCAAGGATAAGTCGTTCCATCAGTTTCCCAGGGATGGAGGTGAGGCTGACCGGTCCATAGTTACCCGGGTCCTCCTTCTTGCCCTTTTTGAAGACTGGAATGACATTTGCTTTCCTCCAGCCCTCAGGCACCCCTCCCGTTTCCCATGACTTAGCAAAGGTGACGGAGAGTGGCCTAGCAATGATCAGCCAGCTCCCTCAGCACCCGCGGGTGCATCCCACCTGGAGCCATGGATTTATGGATGTCCAGATTGCTTAATCGGTCCCTAACCCAGGCCCTCAGCCTTCCCTAGCCTGGAAGCACCAACACCCACGAAGGAGCGAGCTGTGGGCAATGTCCTGCTTTGCCTTCAGCGTCTCTCGCAATGTTAACTTGCAAATTTGTAGTGGATGAGGGTGTGGAACTGCAAGCTGGGGATAACAGTTTTCCAGTGAACGTGAAGGAGAAAGACGTTGAACTGCTGCCCATGCAAGCTGGTCTCAGAGGACACGTAGCAACTATTCACCTCACACCTGGCAATGCATTCGTTTTAAAAAAAAAAAAAAAATAAGCCCAAAACCACTAAGGCAGGGCTATGTTTCTCACCTGCATAGATGTCATCCTTTCCTGACTGGAACCCTTGGCTTCTTTGTGAAGCCTTTGGTTTCATTACCGGGTAGTGGAGGTTTGTTATCAGTCCTTGATTTGGCTTGTCGTAAGTGTATATTGAATCCTTCAATATTCTGAAGATCCTCTCTGGAACACCTTCAGAAGTCTGCAGAGAAAGGAAAGAAACATTTGTCTGCAGCTGCTCTTCGCATGGAGTCCCCAAAAATGAAAGGAATGACAGGTTGCTTCTTCTTTCCCAAGGAGCTGTTTTGGAAGCAGACTGGGTGACAGAGTCTGGTACCAGCCTTTGGCCACCAGGGACACCTGCTTGGTGGTGTGCTCTAGGCCCTAAGTGTCACCTCCCTCACCCGCTTGATTTTTTTTTTTTTTTTTTTTTTTAAAGGGAGAAGAGCAGTTTAAAATCTGGGCTCAGGGGTGTGTTGCAGAGGGATGGCGTTACCGACTTCCCCCTGGCGTCAGAGCGCAACGTTCTCTAGGTTATCTACTTTAGTCTTCTAGTGCACCACACTGGTGTGGATGTCAATGAATAAAGTCTGTGTTGAACTTGTATAAGGAAACACGGAAAAAAAGAATAAGCCAATAAACGCCATCATTATTTTAAAGAAAGATGAGAAGGTAATTTTGCTTATGTCTCCAATAGAAAAGAACCACTGAACAATGACCCCCCTTCCTTCTCTCCTCAGTGGGCAGAGATGACAAGAGTTCCTCCTACTCCTTCCCTCTCCTTTCTCCCAAGGTAAACAGTGTCACATTCAGTGCCATGTAGATTAACTTGCATTTCTGAATTGAACCATAACTCCCCTTGGCACCACTCCAAGCAGAGAGACGAACTGAGCAGCTCAGACATGGATGTGTATGAGTATTCAAGGGTCCTGGCCTGACACCAACATCAGTGACATTGTCTTGATCTATCCTTTAATAGACTGAGATCTTTGTCGGTCAAAGTTCAGGCAGCTTACCAGAAAACCAACTACAGTCCTCATGTGTTAACAACATTTAGACTGTCAAAGGAAGAATGCTCAAATTTTAAATTCATCCTTCGTTTGCAGAGAACAGCTGCAGAAACTGAATGCCTAACACAAGCTAGCGCAACAACACAGAAACGTAGAGAAGGAAAGAGAACACCCAACCGCCTGTTCTACTGGTTATTTTCTCCAATACAGGAGAAACAACCACCAACTCTGGAGAACAAACAGGTCAGGGTTATTGGTCCCACAAAAACGAGCATAAGAAATACTAAGGCAATTCCCCAGAGTCCAGTAACTCTCTTGCCCTCAAGCCAGGGTCGTGCCACAAAAACAAAACTCTTACCAAAGATTTCATCTTAGCTTGAACAGGTAAGTTGTGATGACGGAGATTCGCCAGGAGTCCTAAACATGGTATCATTACCTCATCTTCTGTGGTTTGACTGAAAAGTCCAGGAAGTCAAACAAAGACTTTTAATTAAAGCATCCAGAAATTAGTTACCAGAATTTGGGGGTTGAGGGTGGGGTGCTTGGGGGACTCTATTTTGTTGCCGTGGCGGTGGGGAGGGGAGTGTGGTATTGTTTTGTTTTTTAACTAGACACCATTCTGCCAAGCCAAGCAAAATTCAGATTGCAATCCCCATAGTGTGGGCAGTTTTTAACTGAGCACATCTGGGGGAAAAAAAAAAAAAAAAGGTCTATCAGAGACCAGCACTATCAAAGGTCCTTTATTGCAGGTGCTTTTAAGAGTCACTAGATCTCTTACAAGGACCCTTGCACAAAAGTCATTTTAATGTAACATAAGTCTGTTCCTAATGACGAGCATGACTTTTCCCCTGGGTCTTCTCTTTGACAGCTCCCTGGGATATGCAGGTGGGCTAAGAGGCCAGTTAATATCCAGTCACTGAAAGTCCCACAACCACTGCATTTGACAGGCTGTAACAACATGGTTTGCTAAGAAAAACCTCTGTTTAGCTTGGAGTAAAAATGCCACAGGTCACTCTGGAGACCAGGTTAGTGCAATATGCTAATGGCCTTCAGAAAGTTTAGAAACTTAGCCAGGTGTTTCCCATGAGAGAAGGTAACTGAGTGCACACTTACACATGATGCATTAGAAATGAAATTAATTCATTGACGTTGGCACCAGCACAAAAGACCTGAACATTGTAAGTTACCCTCTGCAGCAACTGGATACTCTGAGGAAATTAAAAGCTGTTCACATGTGTCTTTCCTATAGCATCGCACTCAAGAATGTTACAAATTAGAAAGCTGAAAGGACAAATAAAAAGACATCACGACTGAATTCATTTTCAGACCCTGTGACGTTAACACGACAACTACACAAGCTGCTGTGAGCACACAGGGTCGTGTCCTGACACTCCGAGGTACTTATTAAAAGCCCAAACAGATGGATAAGGTTTTCTTTTGACAGAGGCATTACCTTTGTAGCCCATCCATTTCTCCCCTTTGCTTCATCAGCACGTTCTCCATTCTGTCAGCGAGAAAGGGGCTTTGTCCTGTTGAAAGATCCACAAGTTTTGCCAAAATGCAAAAAGCGCTTTGCAGCCTCTTCAGAAAGTATGTTTAGTGCAGGGGTGTCAAACTCATTTGTAGCAAATGCATTTTTAGGACTGTATAAATGTAGGAGTAGTCGCATTTCTAGAGTCCTAAAATTACGTTTGGCCCTTTGAAGGCAACCGCGAGGCTGATGTGCCCCCCAGTGAAAATGAGTTTGACACCCCCGGCTTAGAGGAAAACACGTTTGCTGTGAAGACAGTCGACAGATCTAATGGTAGTTAAGTCTTTCCTACAGCATCCTTTCAGCACGCAACGTAATTGAGTTAATATAATGCTAATATGCACAATTATGACAATAATCACAGCACAGGATAGCAGCTGAAACCAAACCTCATTATATAAGCATGTGACATAAGAAATTCAAGGTCTTAGTCCTGCATCTACTTGGTGACTACAAAACCTCTCCCACTGACTGGCAAGTCACCTGGATCTCTTAGTCTTCTCCTACTCCAAGTGCTTTGACAAATACACAAACTGGGACAAAAGTGTCCTTCACTGGATGCCTGACTCATTTTCCACAGATCAGGGGCAACACAACTGCTGGCAAATTCATTTTCCGTTTTCCCTCTCAGAAAAGAGATGTCACGACACGTAGCCAGCAAGTACTTGCTGAAATCTCAGAGCCACATATGAGGAAACCTGTGCATATTTAAAAAAAAAAAAAAAAAGAGGAGGTCTTCCCCACCTTTACTGGTCAATGCACAGAAAGGACACGTGAACATTGGTGAAGATGGGCTGTGAGATGGGCTGTGAGATATTATGTGTAAGGTAATAATGTGTAATAAGCTCTGCACTTGACTCCTATAACTCAGCTCGCACTGGCACAGCCCCTTGCACTCACTGGCACTGAGCAGAGGGCAGCAGGCACACGTGCCCTGCAGACCTTTGATGAGAACTGGCAGCCACAGCTCTCGTTTCACTCCTTCACAACTGCCTGTCAAAGAATTGATTAGACAAAACCGACTCCAGGCTTGTCTCATGAACAGTAGGAGAAAGAACTAAATACCTCAGCTGGAAAATAATTCTGGAAAATAAGCTCTCCAGCAGCCAAATCATTTCAAAAACAGAGGCTTTTGGTTTTGGTTTTGGTTTATTTTTGCTTGGTTTGTTGGTTGGATTTGTTTGTCTGGTTTTGTTAGGTTTGGGGTTTTTTGTTTTGTTTCAATTGGAGCAGGTGAGAAGCTCAAGCTCGATTAAAGAGAGAGTACAAAGAACTCTCTGCAGCCTTAAAATCCTGTCATACTGGCCTCGTATGGCAAACAACATACACAGCTAAGACCGACACACTATTTCAGAAGAGTTATTACATGCATGCCGCATAACAGATACCATATAAGAGTAGACAAATAGAGTTAAACATTAGTTCCTATTACCTGTAATATGAATGGGTCACTGAGATGAGCAGAGCCTCGATGAACCACTCCTGCCAGCACGTGGTCACATTGTAGGTATCCTGAAGAGCTTCTCTAGTCTCGCTCTCTAAGACTGGAATTTAAGAATTATTAACAAAAAACCCCTGTCAAACAGCAAAAGCAGCTGTTGCATTAGCTACCAATCTGAGCAGAAGCCCAAGTCATTGACCAGTTTTTCACATCTGTTTCACAAACAACTACAAATAAATCACAGCTCCTACGCACTTGAAGAATCTGGACCTGTCTTGTCATCGCTTTCCCAGAGCAAAGAGCATACCCCCCTCCCCTCTTCCCCCCTTCCTACCCCTCTGCACACCACCTCCAGCCCCGCTACAACCCCACCTGTCCCCCACCCAAACACATCCCCCCCCACGCCCACCCCACCCCTCGCCTGACAGAGCCCAAGACCTTCCGCTGCTGACAGCTACCTGCTCGGGGCCTGGGAGCAAGCGTCACCCAAATGGAACAACCGGCCCAGGCCCACCCACGGGAGACTCTGGGGCGCAAACCAGATGCAAACTCTTCCGTCCTTCCTTCCTTCCTTCCTGCCTTGGCCCTAAGTGTCACCTCCCTCACCCACTTGTTGGGTTTTATTCCGAAAAAAAAAAGAGTGGTTTAAAATCTGGGCTCGGGTGTGTTGAAGAGGGACAGCGTTAGCGACTTTCCCCTGGGGACAGAGTGCAAGGTTAGTGGCAACCTGTTTGGTTCTCACTTCAAAGCTTCTCTTTCGACGCCTAGGTGAGAAGCAGAAGCCAAAGGTTCTGCCAAGGATGGGCACTGTTGAGCAAAAGACATCTGCAGAGGCAAGCCCGGAGGACGGCGCTCCTAAGCAGAGGAAGGGCCTTGTCGCAAGCTGCGTTTGAACGTGCCCGTTGGTGCTGCTGGACTGGACTCCTTCCAGGGCACAGTCCCCCAGGGATCCGTACAGAGACTTGGCCACACTGGTCACTTGAGGAGGGTGACAGACGGTAAGCGCACAAATCATCTGGAGTCACAGCCAGGGTCCTGCTAGTGGTGAGGACAAGTGAACAGGGCTTGATTCTCTTGGTTTTTCGGCATCCTGCATCTTGCCTTCTGCCCAGGGTGGGCTAGGTGCCACTGCCTCTGCGGACTTGCTCTGGCTGGGACGGAGTTGACTCTTGTTAGTGGCAGCTGGCCTAGCACCGTGTTTGGCAGGGGTGGCTAAAGCGGTGTTGCTTACTGCAGCTGTGGTGTGGCTGTTGCTGCGAGTGCGGGCCTCCCGGAGCCGTGAGGTTGTCTCTTTTTCCTGCAGCGCCGAGGCTGGGGGTGTGCAAGAGGTTGGGAGGGTGGAGAGCAGGAGAGCATCCGGGAAGTGGCCAAAGGGCCGTCCCCTGCTGTAGGCCAGCTGCGCCCACAGGCCTGGTGTTCCTTGCTGCTGGTGCTGCTGCTGCTGCCTTTGTGGTGCAGGTCAGGGTTTCTGGGCGCATGCATGATTTGGGGTGGGCTTGGGGGTGGGCAGGAGGGCAGCAGGCCAAAGGGCTCCCCTCCTGCTGTGCTGCCTGGGTGTCCCTGGCTGTGTGTCTGCCGGGGGCCGGGGAAGCAAGAGCAAGAGGGCCAAGCGGGCGGCAGGCAGCGCAGGCTGGTGAGCGGCAAGGAGGAAAGGCCAAGGGCTTTGGGCGTCTGGTGCCGGGCCAGGTGGGGCTGAGGCGAGGGCATCTTTTCTACTAATGTCTATTCGTGATCCATAAACCTCACTTACTGAATCATCTGCTCCCTGTAGCATAATTAGCAAAGGGTTGCACTGCAGAGACTCACATCCCGGGAGAGATTGCCCTTTGGATAGGGTAAGTTTTCTTTTTCATTCTATAACCATTCATTGCTCACTGTCCATCCCCCAAACTCTGTGGTCCAGATAACACTGTATCAGGAGGGGCAATGAGAGACAGCAACAAAAACTATGCACTTATTTAAATCATCCTTAGACTCGGTCCCCTTGGACACATGTTTGTTTTCATAACTCAATTCCCTTTAGCTCTGTACATCCCCACACCTATGGATCTGGCAAGCGTCTACTCAAATTGTTAGGGAACCTTCAGTTTCAGTGACGTTCACGTTAAGTAACCCATTTGTAAATTCTACATAATACAGGATTAGTAATCCCCAAAAGTTTCATTTCATTTTCATCTCTGTATCTTTAGTTGAAGTGGGTCGTCAGTTGTCAGTACTTGCCACTCCTCACTGTCCTTTGGAGGTCTGATTGGCTCTTTAATCCACGTGTAATGAGTCCACCCTTTCTCAGCTGGTCGCACCACTGTCTCGGTGATCAGCAGAACTTGAAATGCGCCTTCCCAATCTGGCTGAAGCTTAGCGTCTTTCCAGGATTTGACCAGGACCTGCTGTCCAGGCTGAAACTTGTGAGCTGCAGACTCTAAAGGCAGAGTTTGTGCCAGAAGCCCTTGGTGCCTGAGAGAAGACAGAAAAGACAACCCGAGCATACAGTTTTTGAGAAACAAATCCTTAGTTTCAAACCGTGGGGGTCCATCCGTTATTTCGCTTTTGCTACCACTGCCCCCGTGGCAGTGCTAAGAGGGAAGGCTTCTCCCCACCTGGTAAGATGATCAAACACTAGTAAGTTTTTAATTCAGCCAACTGCAGGTAATTCTGTGAAATCAACTTGTATATTTTGGAAGGGTCATAAACTTGGCCTTCAACCTCCTGCAGGCTGCTTCCTAAGTGCCTTTTCATTTACTTTTTTACAAACCACACATCATTCACAAATTTGCTTGGCTATAGTATAAATTCCAGTACACCCATATTTTTATAACACTATGGCACCCATTACTTGTTTTCCTCATTAACTCTCTTGATGTAAAATTGCTAATACCTTCCTCATGGTTTGCTTATTTAACATTTCTCTACCCTCTGGGAGTACGCATTTCCCATTCTGTTCCCTGGCTTCCAACTCTTGGAGGACTTCTTTTTATCTTTCATTGAAAACTGGAATTTCTTGTGGGGCCAGGACCTCGGGCGTGAGATAAAACCTGAAGCAATAACTAAGTTAAGGCTGCTTCTCAGGCCATTTCATCTGCTAACCAACTTCCCCGACACAAAAAGAGTTGCCCCTCTGATGTCCATTAACATGTACTACAGCCACTTCTATTGGTGACATCAGATTCCATAACACTTGTCCAACTAGTTCTTCATGAACCAATTCTTTACCTTTGCTATTAATTAGACCCCATTCTTCCCAAATTTTCCCAAAGGTGTGCACTTCTCCAAATGCGTATCTAGAACCATTACGGATGGTACCTTCTTTTCCTTCTAACATTTGCAGTGCCTGACTGACGGCTTGTGGCTGGCATGTTTGAGCTGACCAGTTATTAGGCAACCTTCCCGTTTCTCTTATTTCACCATTCACACCTTCAACGATGGCACACCCATTGTGTCTCTTCCCCTGAATTACCCTTGAAGACCCATCTATGAAGAGGTGCAGCCCATTGCCACCTCTCCATAGGAAAGCAGCAGGGTTTAATTTCCTGCTTTCTCCCACCAGAAGAGCAGTTGCTGCTGCAGCTTGCACACACTCTGGCCAACCTCGAGACACTGGGTCTAAGAGCTTAGATCAGTGTGCCACTGCTTGTCGCTTCCCCCCCAGCCCACTTGCTGCTGGAGCAGCGTGAGAGGCAGAACAGGCCTCCACTCTGTGCAAGCATTGCTCAACAATAACAAAAACATCTCTGTATTATCAACACTGTTTTAAGCATCAATCAAAAACATAGTCCCATACCAGGTACCACAAAGAAAATTAACTCCAGCCCAGCCAAAACCAACACAAACTTCCAGGTAATACAATATCTTTCAAATTTTCTCCTTGTCACCCCCCAGGCAGTAACTGTGTTTCCACACCCAGAGCCTGTAAAAGGTTTCTCTCTAATATAGAAGCTGGGGAATCTTCCCCTAATATATTCCTTCCCCATACGCTTTTAATTCTTATTATCACAAATAGGAATTTATTCATAATTGTCTCTCCTTCCTCCCTGCTACCCCATTTATTACAACTCCGTCTTCAGTTCTGGATCTTTTTAGGGGAGAATTTAGAAGGGACATGGGAGCTTCTGTTTCTGCTAAAAACTAGACCTCATTACCAATTACCACCATTACTTTACCAATTACATGCTCTTTTCCAATTTAAACGTTTCCCCACAAAAAACAAACAAACAAAAAAAAAAAAAAAAAAACACCAATAAAAAAAGCCACCACAACACCAAAAACATTTTCAGCCCCTCTGATTTTCCAAAGTGTATTGAGTTTTCTTCCTTTAGTCATTTCCAACAGTTGCCGCCCTAGGGGTAAATATCCCAGATTTCCACAATAATAGCATCCCATTTTCTCTCATTCTCTCACTTTTTTCACTGACTTTGGTCTAAATCTTCTGCGGTTTTGTTTTGTTCTTTTCCCTTCCAGTCTTTCACTTGCAACCAATCAGTCTGCTTCAACTTTTCGCTTCAGTTCCCGACCATCATACACAAACACGACCACACTCAGATTTTTTGCAAATTCTTCCTGCCAACCTGGCACATGCTCTCGGAAATACTTCCGTAGATCCACAAACACACTTGCTACCAGTCCACAAAGCTTTCCAAAAATCTTCCCCAGTCGGTGCTCCCCTGGCTTCTGTCTACATTCCTGCACTTCAGTTCAGTTTACTCTTATCTCCTCAAAAGCTCAAAAGCTTTTATCAGATTTTTAACCACCGTTTGGCAATTATCTCCATTTGTTTGATTATTATCATCTCAATTAGAATCACCTTGGGGCCAGGTAGTCTCCCACTGCCTGTGGGGTTAGTTCCACATTCTTTTAAATGATGTTTCCGGAAAGACCAACTCTCTCAATAACAGGATAACATCGGCTCAGAATGGATTCTAGCCGCTCCCCCCCTCCCCCCCCCCCAAAAAAAAAAATTAGAAAATCATGATGCTCATCGATCCCCATCTTCCCTTCAGAGTTTGATTTCCTCACATAATCAAATCCCCAGAGTGCCAGGGGGTGCATCCGTGTAACACTGGAACACTGGAGGGCATTCACATGTACATCCCCCCCTTCGCACTTGCTCCCCTACACACACATACGCACGCACATCTGCTGCTGGCTGCACTGCAAAATAACTTTAGCAATCCCAGGGTAAAGCCCAGCAAAAGCAGTAAGGACAAGAAAGACAGTTGGGGAGGTAATCAAGAGGTGATACAGAGAGCAGAGACCAGCTCTGCAAGCACCTTAGTTAAATTACTCCCAACTGCAGCTAAAATTCTTTCCCTAGGTTTTTATACTCGTTTTCGACCATCCTCTTTATGGTGGTCATATGCCAAATCATCCTATACGTACCAGTAATTCATTTGTCCAGGACATCTGTTTTCTAGGTGTTTTTTAGTTACAGTTTGCCAGTCTCCTCGATATAAGGTCATTGCATGCTTTTCTTGAAAACCTTGCTGTACCATAAGTATTTTCCCAATTTTGCAATACCTCGGCCAAGGGTGTCCCCTTCTCTATGCCGAGTTTTATTTCCCATCACTAAAAAAATTCAGAGACACGCTTCCGTTGAGTCACGAGGTTCAGAGGGAGCCCCTTGCTTTCTAATCTCCTTCAGAGAGGAGTTTAGGTGCGGCTGGATCCCATCCTAGTCTCAGACTTGGTCAACGGCTTATGTCTAAAGGATATTTTCCCATTCTCAAGAGAGACTCGAACACTGCTTTTATGTGCACTTTACACTGATCAGGCCACACACTTTGCACTCAAAAACATACTGCAGGAAGGGAGGGACTCGCACCCACCCTGGTGTGGAGGAAGATTTAAAGGCCCTACAGTTTTTTTTACATACCAATTTAGATCTTTGCATAGCCAATTGTCATTGGATCCGTATTTTGGCCAGAATATCACTCTATTAAGGGCTATTTTGTCCAGACAAAACACAATACTTTATCATTTTCTATTTATCCTTCCTTTTTGTACACCACACGTTTCCCCGGTACCTTAACATCCTCCCTAAAGGACTGGAAGGAGGAATGTCACCATTTTTCCTTTCTATTTCCCATTCTGAGTCTCGAGGCTTCTCCTTGCGCCTCGTCCCTCCTCTCAGAATGCCCCCGACCACCAAGGTAGTACTTAACAGTCTGTTTTCTTACCTTGGTCCACGCACAAAGTTGCCCGCTCGCTCGTATCGTGCTTCCCGCTTTTTCCTTTCTCCTTTCGCCTATGGTTTGCGGGGATCCGCCTTCGTCCCCACAGCCCTGCAGTTTCTGTCTGTCCGTCCGTCCTGGAATCCCCACCGACCATCCAGAAGGCCATTGAAATCAACGGGGCACGCCTTCCCGTCCATTGGCGACAGGGACCCCCGAGATGACGACGTCGAGTCTCGGACGAGCCCCCAGACTTGTAGGAAACCATCATCTTGCCAACAGAATAGGCTCAGGCAGGATCTCTCGGCAAAGCACGTTTTATTAAGGCTTTTGCGAAACGGGCCGTTCTACCTAAAAGTAGGCACACGCAATAGGGCAAAAAGCTTATACGCCCCCACAAATGCCAGCTGCAAATTCCCTGCCCTGTTCCCCAGGGGTTGGGTACTGCAGGCTTTCCGGACTGCCCGCCGCCTGCCTCAGTTTCCAGGACTCATTCATCTCATGCTAAGAAGGCCCTTCCCCTGCTGGATCTATTGCAAAGGTGGGTTCCTGGCTCTTGGGTTAGCCTTCCCTCTAGCTGCACTTGTTTTTGAAATGCAGGAATGAGTTTGCATTGCAGCATGAGTTGGAAGAGAGTTGGTTTGTGGGAAGGATTCCCAGTGTGATGTGTGTCAATCCTTCCCCCCTCGCTGGGTGAGGTGGCAGCTGAGTTGCAAAAGCAACATTCCTTCTCGAAGGGCTCCTTCCTTGCAGGGCTGAGGCAGAGGCGAGAGAGCGAGGCAGGTGCACGGGGGGGGGCGCCGTGGGGGGCGCCGTGGGGGGGGCGGTTTGTCGGTGGGAAAAGCGGGGATCGAACCAGGGACCCATTTGACCAATCCGCGGGTCCGGCGCCCTGGCCGCTCCGCCAGCGCGATCCCACGGCCGTGGAACGCACGGCGCCCCCTATAGGCCGCAGAGCGGCCTGCGCGGCGGCTAAAGGCCGGGGGGGCGGTGGGCGGGGTGGGGATGGAAGTGGGTGCCCTGCGGACCAGCGTCCCGCGACCTGGCCGCTCCTCTACCGCCATCCCCACCGCCGGGGGACGCCACAGCTCCCCCTACAAACCTCCGCCCGCCCGCTAAGCTCGGCCCATGCCGGGGGGCACCCACCGACTCGCTGCCTCCCACCACCACGCTGCAACCCCACCTGCCCCCCGCCCAATCACACACCCCCCCACCCGCCCCTCGCCTGACAGAGCCCAAGACCTCCCGCTGCTGACAGCTACCTGCTCGCGGCCCTAGCGGCAGCGCACGCCGCTCTGCGGCCTATAGGGGGCGCCGTGCGTTCCACGGCCGTGGGATCGCGCTGGCGGAGCGGCCAGGGCGCCGGACCCGCGGATTGGTCAAATGGGTCCCTGGTTCGATCCCCGCTTTTCCCACCGACAGACCCCCACCCCCCACGGCCCCCCCCCCGCGCACCTGCCTCGCTCTCTCGCCTCTGCCTCAGCCCTGCAAGGAGCTATTGAAGGACGAAGGTTGTTTTTACAACTGGTTTGGCACCTGAGCTCAGCGGGGGAAAGGATTGAGAGGTATCAGACTATGAATCACAGAATCACAGAATGTTAGGGATTGGAAGGGACCTCAGAAGATCGTCTAGTCCAATCCCCCCGCCAGAGCAGGAACACCTAGATGAGGTTACACAGGAATGTGTCCAGGTGGCTTTTGAATGTCTCCAGAGGAGGAGACTCCTCAGCCTCCCTGGGCAGCCCGTTCCAGTGCTCTGCCAGCCTCACTGAGAAGAAGTTTCTTCTCCTATTTAAGTGGAACCTCCTGTGTTGCAGTTTGTACCCATTGCCCCATGTCTTATCATTGGTTGTCAGTGAGAAGAGCCTGGCTCCATCCTCGTGACACTCACCCTTTACATATTTACAAACATTAATGAGGTCACCCCTCAGTCTCCTCTTCTCCAAACTAAAGAGACCCAGCTCCCTCAGCCTTTCCTCAGTAGGGAGATGCTCCACTCCCTTAATCAACTTTGTCGCCCTGCGCTGGACTCTCTCCAGCAGTTCCCTGTCCTTCTTGAACTGAGGGGCCCAGAACTGGACACAATATTCCAGATGCGGTCTCACCAGGGTAGAGTAGAGGGGCAGGAGAACCTCTTTCAACCTACTAACTACCTCCCTTCTAATACACCCCAGGATGTCATTGGCCTTCTTGGCCACAAGGGCACAGTGCTGGCTCATGGTCATCGTGCCATCCACCGGGACCCCCAGGTCCCTTTCACTGCTCTCTGACAGGTCATTCCCCGACTTATACTAGTACCTGGGGTTCTTCTTGCCCAGATGCAAGACTCTACACTTGCGCTTGTTATAGTTCATTCATGTTTTCCCCGCCCAACTCTCCAGCCTGTCCAGCTCTCGCTGGATGGCAGCACAGCCTTCTGGCGTGTCAGCCACTCCTCCCAGCTTGGTGTCATCAGCAAACTTGCTGACAGTCACTCTATTCCCTCATCCAAGTCATTGATGAATATATTGAATAGTACTGGCCCCAGTACCGACCCTTGAGGGACTCCACAGGCCTCCAACTAGACTCTGCCCCGTCGATCACGACTCTCTGGCTTCTTTCCTTCAGCCAGTTCACAGTCCACATCGCTACCCGATCGTCCAGACCACACTTCCTCAGTTTAGCTGGGAGGATGCTGTGGGAGACCGTGTCAAACGCTTCACTGAAATCAAGACAGACCACATCCACTGCTTTACCATCATCTGTCCACCCGGTTATGTCCTCATAAAAGTCTATGAGGTTGGTCAAGCACGACTTCCCTTTGGTGAAGCCACGTTGACTGCCCCTAATGACCCCCTTATCCCTGATATGCCTTGAGATGGCACCAAGGATAAGTCGTTCCATCAGTTTCCCAGGGATGGAGGTGAGGCTGACCGGTCCATAGTTACCCGGGTCCTCCTTCTTGCCCTTTTTGAAGACTGGAATGACATTTGCTTTCCTCCAGCCCTCAGGCACCCCTCCCGTTTCCCATGACTTAGCAAAGGTGACGGAGAGTGGCCTAGCAATGATCAGCCAGCTCCCTCAGCACCCGCGGGTGCATCCCACCTGGAGCCATGGATTTATGGATGTCCAGATTGCTTAATCGGTCCCTAACCCAGGCCCTCAGCCTTCCCTAGCCTGGAAGCACCAACACCCACGAAGGAGCGAGCTGTGGGCAATGTCCTGCTTTGCCTTCAGCGTCTCTCGCAATGTTAACTTGCAAATTTGTAGTGGATGAGGGTGTGGAACTGCAAGCTGGGGATAACAGTTTTCCAGTGAACGTGAAGGAGAAAGACGTTGAACTGCTGCCCATGCAAGCTGGTCTCAGAGGACACGTAGCAACTATTCACCTCACACCTGGCAATGCATTCGTTTTAAAAAAAAAAAAAAAATAAGCCCAAAACCACTAAGGCAGGGCTATGTTTCTCACCTGCATAGATGTCATCCTTTCCTGACTGGAACCCTTGGCTTCTTTGTGAAGCCTTTGGTTTCATTACCGGGTAGTGGAGGTTTGTTATCAGTCCTTGATTTGGCTTGTCGTAAGTGTATATTGAATCCTTCAATATTCTGAAGATCCTCTCTGGAACACCTTCAGAAGTCTGCAGAGAAAGGAAAGAAACATTTGTCTGCAGCTGCTCTTCGCATGGAGTCCCCAAAAATGAAAGGAATGACAGGTTGCTTCTTCTTTCCCAAGGAGCTGTTTTGGAAGCAGACTGGGTGACAGAGTCTGGTACCAGCCTTTGGCCACCAGGGACACCTGCTTGGTGGTGTGCTCTAGGCCCTAAGTGTCACCTCCCTCACCCGCTTGATTTTTTTTTTTTTTTTTTTTTTTAAAGGGAGAAGAGCAGTTTAAAATCTGGGCTCAGGGGTGTGTTGCAGAGGGATGGCGTTACCGACTTCCCCCTGGCGTCAGAGCGCAACGTTCTCTAGGTTATCTACTTTAGTCTTCTAGTGCACCACACTGGTGTGGATGTCAATGAATAAAGTCTGTGTTGAACTTGTATAAGGAAACACGGAAAAAAAGAATAAGCCAATAAACGCCATCATTATTTTAAAGAAAGATGAGAAGGTAATTTTGCTTATGTCTCCAATAGAAAAGAACCACTGAACAATGACCCCCCTTCCTTCTCTCCTCAGTGGGCAGAGATGACAAGAGTTCCTCCTACTCCTTCCCTCTCCTTTCTCCCAAGGTAAACAGTGTCACATTCAGTGCCATGTAGATTAACTTGCATTTCTGAATTGAACCATAACTCCCCTTGGCACCACTCCAAGCAGAGAGACGAACTGAGCAGCTCAGACATGGATGTGTATGAGTATTCAAGGGTCCTGGCCTGACACCAACATCAGTGACATTGTCTTGATCTATCCTTTAATAGACTGAGATCTTTGTCGGTCAAAGTTCAGGCAGCTTACCAGAAAACCAACTACAGTCCTCATGTGTTAACAACATTTAGACTGTCAAAGGAAGAATGCTCAAATTTTAAATTCATCCTTCGTTTGCAGAGAACAGCTGCAGAAACTGAATGCCTAACACAAGCTAGCGCAACAACACAGAAACGTAGAGAAGGAAAGAGAACACCCAACCGCCTGTTCTACTGGTTATTTTCTCCAATACAGGAGAAACAACCACCAACTCTGGAGAACAAACAGGTCAGGGTTATTGGTCCCACAAAAACGAGCATAAGAAATACTAAGGCAATTCCCCAGAGTCCAGTAACTCTCTTGCCCTCAAGCCAGGGTCGTGCCACAAAAACAAAACTCTTACCAAAGATTTCATCTTAGCTTGAACAGGTAAGTTGTGATGACGGAGATTCGCCAGGAGTCCTAAACATGGTATCATTACCTCATCTTCTGTGGTTTGACTGAAAAGTCCAGGAAGTCAAACAAAGACTTTTAATTAAAGCATCCAGAAATTAGTTACCAGAATTTGGGGGTTGAGGGTGGGGTGCTTGGGGGACTCTATTTTGTTGCCGTGGCGGTGGGGAGGGGAGTGTGGTATTGTTTTGTTTTTTAACTAGACACCATTCTGCCAAGCCAAGCAAAATTCAGATTGCAATCCCCATAGTGTGGGCAGTTTTTAACTGAGCACATCTGGGGGAAAAAAAAAAAAAAAAGGTCTATCAGAGACCAGCACTATCAAAGGTCCTTTATTGCAGGTGCTTTTAAGAGTCACTAGATCTCTTACAAGGACCCTTGCACAAAAGTCATTTTAATGTAACATAAGTCTGTTCCTAATGACGAGCATGACTTTTCCCCTGGGTCTTCTCTTTGACAGCTCCCTGGGATATGCAGGTGGGCTAAGAGGCCAGTTAATATCCAGTCACTGAAAGTCCCACAACCACTGCATTTGACAGGCTGTAACAACATGGTTTGCTAAGAAAAACCTCTGTTTAGCTTGGAGTAAAAATGCCACAGGTCACTCTGGAGACCAGGTTAGTGCAATATGCTAATGGCCTTCAGAAAGTTTAGAAACTTAGCCAGGTGTTTCCCATGAGAGAAGGTAACTGAGTGCACACTTACACATGATGCATTAGAAATGAAATTAATTCATTGACGTTGGCACCAGCAC
This sequence comes from Columba livia, assembly GCF_036013475.1. Classification (NCBI taxonomy): domain Eukaryota; kingdom Metazoa; phylum Chordata; class Aves; order Columbiformes; family Columbidae; genus Columba; species Columba livia. The sequence goes on from NW_027043813.1 coordinate 171,868, forward strand.
AAAAGACCTGAACATTGTAAGTTACCCTCTGCAGCAACTGGATACTCTGAGGAAATTAAAAGCTGTTCACATGTGTCTTTCCTATAGCATCGCACTCAAGAATGTTACAAATTAGAAAGCTGAAAGGACAAATAAAAAGACATCACGACTGAATTCATTTTCAGACCCTGTGACGTTAACACGACAACTACACAAGCTGCTGTGAGCACACAGGGTCGTGTCCTGACACTCCGAGGTACTTATTAAAAGCCCAAACAGATGGATAAGGTTTTCTTTTGACAGAGGCATTACCTTTGTAGCCCATCCATTTCTCCCCTTTGCTTCATCAGCACGTTCTCCATTCTGTCAGCGAGAAAGGGGCTTTGTCCTGTTGAAAGATCCACAAGTTTTGCCAAAATGCAAAAAGCGCTTTGCAGCCTCTTCAGAAAGTATGTTTAGTGCAGGGGTGTCAAACTCATTTGTAGCAAATGCATTTTTAGGACTGTATAAATGTAGGAGTAGTCGCATTTCTAGAGTCCTAAAATTACGTTTGGCCCTTTGAAGGCAACCGCGAGGCTGATGTGCCCCCCAGTGAAAATGAGTTTGACACCCCCGGCTTAGAGGAAAACACGTTTGCTGTGAAGACAGTCGACAGATCTAATGGTAGTTAAGTCTTTCCTACAGCATCCTTTCAGCACGCAACGTAATTGAGTTAATATAATGCTAATATGCACAATTATGACAATAATCACAGCACAGGATAGCAGCTGAAACCAAACCTCATTATATAAGCATGTGACATAAGAAATTCAAGGTCTTAGTCCTGCATCTACTTGGTGACTACAAAACCTCTCCCACTGACTGGCAAGTCACCTGGATCTCTTAGTCTTCTCCTACTCCAAGTGCTTTGACAAATACACAAACTGGGACAAAAGTGTCCTTCACTGGATGCCTGACTCATTTTCCACAGATCAGGGGCAACACAACTGCTGGCAAATTCATTTTCCGTTTTCCCTCTCAGAAAAGAGATGTCACGACACGTAGCCAGCAAGTACTTGCTGAAATCTCAGAGCCACATATGAGGAAACCTGTGCATATTTAAAAAAAAAAAAAAAAAGAGGAGGTCTTCCCCACCTTTACTGGTCAATGCACAGAAAGGACACGTGAACATTGGTGAAGATGGGCTGTGAGATGGGCTGTGAGATATTATGTGTAAGGTAATAATGTGTAATAAGCTCTGCACTTGACTACTATAACTCAGCTCGCACTGGCACAGCCCCTTGCACTCACTGGCACTGAGCAGAGGGCAGCAGGCACACGTGCCCTGCAGACCTTCGATGAGAACTGGCAGCCACAGCTCTCGTTTCACTCCTTCACAACTGCCTGTCAAAGAATTGATTAGACAAAACCGACTCCAGGCTTGTCTCATGAACAGTAGGAGAAAGAACTAAATACCTCAGCTGGAAAATAATTCTGGAAAATAAGCTCTCCAGCAGCCAAATCATTTCAAAAACAGAGGCTTTTGGTTTTGGTTTTGGTTTATTTTTGCTTGGTTTGTTGGTTGGATTTGTTTGTCTGGTTTTGTTAGGTTTGGGGTTTTTTGTTTTGTTTCAATTGGAGCAGGTGAGAAGCTCAAGCTCGATTAAAGAGAGAGTACAAAGAACTCTCTGCAGCCTTAAAATCCTGTCATACTGGCCTCGTATGGCAAACAACATACACAGCTAAGACCGACACACTATTTCAGAAGAGTTATTACATGCATGCCGCATAACAGATACCATATAAGAGTAGACAAATAGAGTTAAACATTAGTTCCTGTTACCTGTAATATGAATGGGTCACTGAGATGAGCAGAGCCTCGATGAACCACTCCTGCCAGCACGTGGTCACATTGTAGGTATCCTGAAGAGCTTCTCTAGTCTCGCTCTCTAAGACTGGAATTTAAGAATTATTAACAAAAAACCCCTGTCAAACAGCAAAAGCAGCTGTTGCATTAGCTACCAATCTGAGCAGAAGCCCAAGTCATTGACCAGTTTTTCACATCTGTTTCACAAACAACTACAAATAAATCACAGCTCCTACGCACTTGAAGAATCTGGACCTGTCTTGTCATCGCTTTCCCAGAGCAAAGAGCATACCCCCCTCCCCTCTTCCCCCCTTCCTACCCCTCTGCACACCACCTCCAGCCCCGCTACAACCCCACCTGCCCCCCGCCCAAACACATCCCCCCCCACGCCCACCCCACCCCTCGCCTGACAGAGCCCAAGACCTCCCGCTGCTGACAGCTACCTGCTCGGGGCCTGGGAGCAAGCGTCACCCAAATGGAACAACCGGCCCAGGCCCACCCACGGGAGACTCTGGGGCGCAAACCAGATGCAAACTCTTCCGTCCTTCCTTCCTTCCTTCCTGCCTTGGCCCTAAGTGTCACCTCCCTCACCCACTTGTTGGGTTTTATTCCGAAAAAAAAAAGAGTGGTTTAAAATCTGGGCTCGGGTGTGTTGAAGAGGGACAGCGTTAGCGACTTTCCCCTGGGGACAGAGTGCAAGGTTAGTGGCAACCTGTTTGGTTCTCACTTCAAAGCTTCTCTTTCGACGCCTAGGTGAGAAGCAGAAGCCAAAGGTTCTGCCAAGGATGGGCACTGTCGAGCAAAAGACATCTGCAGAGGCAAGCCCGGAGGACGGCGCTCCTAAGCAGAGGAAGGGCCTTGTCGCAAGCTGCGTTTGAACGTGCCCGTTGGTGCTGCTGGACTGGATTCCTTCCAGGGCACAGTCCCCCAGGGATCCGTACAGAGACTTGGCCACACTGGTCACTTGAGGAGGGTGACAGACGGTAAGCGCACAAATCATCTGGAGTCACAGCCAGGGTCCTGCTAGTGGTGAGGACAAGTGAACAGGGCTTGATTCTCTTGGTTTTTCGGCATCCTGCATCTTGCCTTCTGCCCAGGGTGGGCTAGGTGCCACTGCCTCTGCGGACTTGCTCTGGCTGGGACGGAGTTGACTCTTGTTAGTGGCAGCCGGCCTAGCACCGTGTTTGGCAGGGGTGGCTAAAGCGGTGTTGCTTACTGCAGCTGTGGTGTGGCTGTTGCTGCGAGTGCGGGCCTCCCGGAGCCGTGAGGTTGTCTCTTTTTCCTGCAGCACCGAGGCTGGGGGTGTGCAAGAGGTTGGGAGGGTGGAGAGCAGGAGAGCATCTGGGAAGTGGCCAAAGGGCCGTCCCCTGCTGTAGGCCAGCTGCGCCCACAGGCCTGGTGTTCCTTGCTGCTGGTGCTGCTGCTGCTGCCTTTGTGGTGCAGGTCAGGGTTTCTGGGCGCATGCATGATTTGGGGTGGGCTTGGGGGTGGGCAGGAGGGCAGCAGGCCAAAGGGCTCCCCTCCTGCTGTGCTGCCTGGGTGTCCCTGGCTGTGTGTCTGCCGGGGGCCGGGGAAGCAAGAGCAAGAGGGCCAAGCGGGCGGCAGGCAGCGCAGGCTGGTGAGCGGCAAGGAGGAAAGGCCAAGGGCTTTGGGCGTCTGGTGCCGGGCCAGGTGGGGCTGAGGCGAGGGCATCTTTTCTACTAATGTCTATTCGTGATCCATAAACCTCACTTACTGAATCATCTGCTCCCTGTAGCATAATTAGCAAAGGGTTGCACTGCAGAGACTCACATCCCGGGAGAGATTGCCCTTTGGATAGGGTAAGTTTTCTTTTTCATTCTATAACCATTCATTGCTCACTGTCCATCCCCCAAACTCTGTGGTCCAGATAACACTGTATCAGGAGGGGCAATGAGAGACAGCAACAAAAACTATGCACTTATTTAAATCATCCTTAGACTCGGTCCCCTTGGACACATGTTTGTTTTCATAACTCAATTCCCTTTAGCTCTGTACATCCCCACACCTATGGATCTGGCAAGCGTCTACTCAAATTGTTAGGGAACCTTCAGTTTCAGTGACGTTCACGTTAAGTAACCCATTTGTAAATTCTACATAATACAGGATTAGTAATCCCCAAAAGTTTCATTTCATTTTCATCTCTGTATCTTTAGTTGAAGTGGGTCGTCAGTTGTCAGTACTTGCCACTCCTCACTGTCCTTTGGAGGTCTGATTGGCTCTTTAATCCACGTGTAATGAGTCCACCCTTTCTCAGCTGGTCGCACCACTGTCTCGGTGATCAGCAGAACTTGAAATGCGCCTTCCCAATCTGGCTGAAGCTTAGCGTCTTTCCAGGATTTGACCAGGACCTGCTGTCCAGGCTGAAACTTGTGAGCTGCAGACTCTAAAGGCAGAGTTTGTGCCAGAAGCCCTTGGTGCCTGAGAGAAGACAGAAAAGACAACCCGAGCATACAGTTTTTGAGAAACAAATCCTTAGTTTCAAACCGTGGGGGTCCATCCGTTATTTCGCTTTTGCTACCACTGCCCCCGTGGCAGTGCTAAGAGGGAAGGCTTCTCCCCACCTGGTAAGATGATCAAACACTAGTAAGTTTTTAATTCAGCCAACTGCAGGTAATTCTGTGAAATCAACTTGTATATTTTGGAAGGGTCATAAACTTGGCCTTCAACCTCCTGCAGGCTGCTTCCTAAGTGCCTTTTCATTTACTTTTTTACAAACCACACATCATTCACAAATTTGCTTGGCTATAGTATAAATTCCAGTACACCCATATTTTTATAACACTATGGCACCCATTACTTGTTTTCCTCATTAACTCTCTTGATGTAAAATTGCTAATACCTTCCTCATGGTTTGCTTATTTAACATTTCTCTACCCTCTGGGAGTACGCATTTCCCATTCTGTTCCCTGGCTTCCAACTCTTGGAGGACTTCTTTTTATCTTTCATTGAAAACTGGAATTTCTTGTGGGGCCAGGACCTCGGGCGTGAGATAAAACCTGAAGCAATAACTAAGTTAAGGCTGCTTCTCAGGCCATTTCATCTGCTAACCAACTTCCCCGACACAAAAAGAGTTGCCCCTCTGATGTCCATTAACATGTACTACAGCCACTTCTATTGGTGACATCAGATTCCATAACACTTGTCCAACTAGTTCTTCATGAACCAATTCTTTACCTTTGCTATTAATTAGACCCCATTCTTCCCAAATTTTCCCAAAGGTGTGCACTTCTCCAAATGCGTATCTAGAACCATTACGGATGGTACCTTCTTTTCCTTCTAACATTTGCAGTGCCTGACTGACGGCTTGTGGCTGGCATGTTTGAGCTGACCAGTTATTAGGCAACCTTCCCGTTTCTCTTATTTCACCATTCACACCTTCAACGATGGCACACCCATTGTGTCTCTTCCCCTGAATTACCCTTGAAGACCCATCTATGAAGAGGTGCAGCCCATTGCCACCTCTCCATAGGAAAGCAGCAGGGTTTAATTTCCTGCTTTCTCCCACCAGAAGAGCAGTTGCTGCTGCAGCTTGCACACACTCTGGCCAACCTCGAGACACTGGGTCTAAGAGCTTAGATCAGTGTGCCACTGCTTGTCGCTTCCCCCCCAGCCCACTTGCTGCTGGAGCAGCGTGAGAGGCAGAACAGGCCTCCACTCTGTGCAAGCATTGCTCAACAATAACAAAAACATCTCTGTATTATCAACACTGTTTTAAGCATCAATCAAAAACATAGTCCCATACCAGGTACCACAAAGAAAATTAACTCCAGCCCAGCCAAAACCAACACAAACTTCCAGGTAATACAATATCTTTCAAATTTTCTCCTTGTCACCCCCCAGGCAGTAACTGTGTTTCCACACCCAGAGCCTGTAAAAGGTTTCTCTCTAATATAGAAGCTGGGGAATCTTCCCCTAATATATTCCTTCCCCATACGCTTTTAATTCTTATTATCACAAATAGGAATTTATTCATAATTGTCTCTCCTTCCTCCCTGCTACCCCATTTATTACAACTCCGTCTTCAGTTCTGGATCTTTTTAGGGGAGAATTTAGAAGGGACATGGGAGCTTCTGTTTCTGCTAAAAACTAGACCTCATTACCAATTACCACCATTACTTTACCAATTACATGCTCTTTTCCAATTTAAACGTTTCCCCACAAAAAACAAACAAACAAACAAACAAACAAAAAAAAAAACACCAATAAAAAAAGCCACCACAACACCAAAAACATTTTCAGCCCCTCTGATTTTCCAAAGTGTATTGAGTTTTCTTCCTTTAGTCATTTCCAACAGTTGCCGCCCTAGGGGTAAATATCCCAGATTTCCACAATAATAGCATCCCATTTTCTCTCATTCTCTCACTTTTTTCACTGACTTTGGTCTAAATCTTCTGCGGTTTTGTTTTGTTCTTTTCCCTTCCAGTCTTTCACTTGCAACCAATCAGTCTGCTTCAACTTTTCGCTTCAGTTCCCGACCATCATACACAAACACGACCACACTCAGATTTTTTGCAAATTCTTCCTGCCAACCTGGCACATGCTCTCGGAAATACTTCCGTAGATCCACAAACACACTTGCTACCAGTCCACAAAGCTTTCCAAAAATCTTCCCCAGTCGGTGCTCCCCTGGCTTCTGTCTACATTCCTGCACTTCAGTTCAGTTTACTCTTATCTCCTCAAAAGCTCAAAAGCTTTTATCAGATTTTTAACCACCGTTTGGCAATTATCTCCATTTGTTTGATTATTATCATCTCAATTAGAATCACCTTGGGGCCAGGTAGTCTCCCACTGCCTGTGGGGTTAGTTCCACATTCTTTTAAATGATGTTTCCGGAAAGACCAACTCTCTCAATAACAGGATAACATCGGCTCAGAATGGATTCTAGCCGCTCCCCCCCTCCCCCCCCCCAAAAAAAAAAATTAGAAAATCATGATGCTCATCGATCCCCATCTTCCCTTCAGAGTTTGATTTCCTCACATAATCAAATCCCCAGAGTGCCAGGGGGTGCATCCGTGTAACACTGGAACACTGGAGGGCATTCACATGTACATCCCCCCCTTCGCACTTGCTCCCCTACACACACATACGCACGCACATCTGCTGCTGGCTGCACTGCAAAATAACTTTAGCAATCCCAGGGTAAAGCCCAGCAAAAGCAGTAAGGACAAGAAAGACAGTTGGGGAGGTAATCAAGAGGTGATACAGAGAGCAGAGACCAGCTCTGCAAGCACCTTAGTTAAATTACTCCCAACTGCAGCTAAAATTCTTTCCCTAGGTTTTTATACTCGTTTTCGACCATCCTCTTTATGGTGGTCATATGCCAAATCATCCTATACGTACCAGTAATTCATTTGTCCAGGACATCTGTTTTCTAGGTGTTTTTTAGTTACAGTTTGCCAGTCTCCTCGATATAAGGTCATTGCATGCTTTTCTTGAAAACCTTGCTGTACCATAAGTATTTTCCCAATTTTGCAATACCTCGGCCAAGGGTGTCCCCTTCTCTATGCCGAGTTTTATTTCCCATCACTAAAAAAATTCAGAGACACGCTTCCGTTGAGTCACGAGGTTCAGAGGGAGCCCCTTGCTTTCTAATCTCCTTCAGAGAGGAGTTTAGGTGCGGCTGGATCCCATCCTAGTCTCAGACTTGGTCAACGGCTTATGTCTAAAGGATATTTTCCCATTCTCAAGAGAGACTCGAACACTGCTTTTATGTGCACTTTACACTGATCAGGCCACACACTTTGCACTCAAAAACATACTGCAGGAAGGGAGGGACTCGCACCCACCCTGGTGTGGAGGAAGATTTAAAGGCCCTACAGTTTTTTTTACATACCAATTTAGATCTTTGCATAGCCAATTGTCATTGGATCCGTATTTTGGCCAGAATATCACTCTATTAAGGGCTATTTTGTCCAGACAAAACACAATACTTTATCATTTTCTATTTATCCTTCCTTTTTGTACACCACACGTTTCCCCGGTACCTTAACATCCTCCCTAAAGGACTGGACGGAGGAATGTCACCATTTTTCCTTTCTATTTCCCATTCTGAGTCTCGAGGCTTCTCCTTGCGCCTCGTCCCTCCTCTCAGAATGCCCCCGACCACCAAGGTAGTACTTAACAGTCTGTTTTCTTACCTTGGTCCACGCACAAAGTTGCCCGCTCGCTCGTATCGTGCTTCCCGCTTTTTCCTTTCTCCTTTCGCCTATGGTTTGCGGGGATCCGCCTTCGTCCCCACAGCCCTGCAGTTTCTGTCTGTCCGTCCGTCCTGGAATCCCCACCGACCATCCAGAAGGCCATTGAAATCAACGGGGCACGCCTTCCCGTCCATTGGCGACAGGGACCCCCGAGATGACGACGTCGAGTCTCGGACGAGCCCCCAGACTTGTAGGAAACCATCATCTTGCCAACAGAATAGGCTCAGGCAGGATCTCTCGGCAAAGCACGTTTTATTAAGGCTTTTGCGAAACGGGCCGTTCTACCTAAAAGTAGGCACACGCAATAGGGCAAAAAGCTTATACGCCCCCACAAATGCCAGCTGCAAATTCCCTGCCCTGTTCCCCAGGGGTTGGGTACTGCAGGCTTTCCGGACTGCCCGCCGCCTGCCTCAGTTTCCAGGACTCATTCATCTCATGCTAAGAAGGCCCTTCCCCTGCTGGATCTATTGCAAAGGTGGGTTCCTGGCTCTTGGGTTAGCCTTCCCTCTAGCTGCACTTGTTTTTGAAATGCAGGAATGAGTTTGCATTGCAGCATGAGTTGGAAGAGAGTTGGTTTGTGGGAAGGATTCCCAGTGTGATGTGTGTCAATCCTTCCCCCCTCGCTGGGTGAGGTGGCAGCTGAGTTGCAAAAGCAACATTCCTTCTCGAAGGGCTCCTTCCTTGCAGGGCTGAGGCAGAGGCGAGAGAGCGAGGCAGGTGCACGGGGGGGGGCGCCGTGGGGGGCGCCGTGGGGGGGGCGGTTTGTCGGTGGGAAAAGCGGGGATCGAACCAGGGACCCATTTGACCAATCCGCGGGTCCGGCGCCCTGGCCGCTCCGCCAGCGCGATCCCACGGCCGTGGAACGCACGGCGCCCCCTATAGGCCGCAGAGCGGCCTGCGCGGCGGCTAAAGGCCGGGGGGGCGGTGGGCGGGGTGGGGATGGAAGTGGGTGCCCTGCGGACCAGCGTCCCGCGACCTGGCCGCTCCTCTACCGCCATCCCCACCGCCGGGGGACGCCACAGCTCCCCCTACAAACCTCCGCCCGCCCGCTAAGCTCGGCCCATGCCGGGGGGCACCCACCGACTCGCTGCCTCCCACCACCACGCTGCAACCCCACCTGCCCCCCGCCCAATCACACACCCCCCCACCCGCCCCTCGCCTGACAGAGCCCAAGACCTCCCGCTGCTGACAGCTACCTGCTCGCGGCCCTAGCGGCAGCGCACGCCGCTCTGCGGCCTATAGGGGGCGCCGTGCGTTCCACGGCCGTGGGATCGCGCTGGCGGAGCGGCCAGGGCGCCGGACCCGCGGATTGGTCAAATGGGTCCCTGGTTCGATCCCCGCTTTTCCCACCGACAGACCCCCACCCCCCACGGCCCCCCCCCCGCGCACCTGCCTCGCTCTCTCGCCTCTGCCTCAGCCCTGCAAGGAGCTATTGAAGGACGAAGGTTGTTTTTACAACTGGTTTGGCACCTGAGCTCAGCGGGGGAAAGGATTGAGAGGTATCAGACTATGAATCACAGAATCACAGAATGTTAGGGATTGGAAGGGACCTCAGAAGATCGTCTAGTCCAATCCCCCCGCCAGAGCAGGAACACCTAGATGAGGTTACACAGGAATGTGTCCAGGTGGCTTTTGAATGTCTCCAGAGGAGGAGACTCCTCAGCCTCCCTGGGCAGCCCGTTCCAGTGCTCTGCCAGCCTCACTGAGAAGAAGTTTCTTCTCCTATTTAAGTGGAACCTCCTGTGTTGCAGTTTGTACCCATTGCCCCATGTCTTATCATTGGTTGTCAGTGAGAAGAGCCTGGCTCCATCCTCGTGACACTCACCCTTTACATATTTACAAACATTAATGAGGTCACCCCTCAGTCTCCTCTTCTCCAAACTAAAGAGACCCAGCTCCCTCAGCCTTTCCTCAGTAGGGAGATGCTCCACTCCCTTAATCAACTTTGTCGCCCTGCGCTGGACTCTCTCCAGCAGTTCCCTGTCCTTCTTGAACTGAGGGGCCCAGAACTGGACACAATATTCCAGATGCGGTCTCACCAGGGTAGAGTAGAGGGGCAGGAGAACCTCTTTCAACCTACTAACTACCCCCCTTCTAATACACCCCAGGATGTCATTGGCCTTCTTGGCCACAAGGGCACAGTGCTGGCTCATGGTCATCGTGCCGTCCACCGGGACCCCCAGGTCCCTTTCACTGCTCTCTGACAGGTCATTCCCCGACTTATACTAGTACCTGGGGTTCTTCTTGCCCAGATGCAAGACTCTACACTTGCGCTTGTTATAGTTCATTCATGTTTTCCCCGCCCAACTCTCCAGCCTGTCCAGCTCTCGCTGGATGGCAGCACAGCCTTCTGGCGTGTCAGCCACTCCTCCCAGCTTGGTGTCATCAGCAAACTTGCTGACAGTCACTCTATTCCCTCATCCAAGTCATTGATGAATATATTGAATAGTACTGGCCCCAGTACCGACCCTTGAGGGACTCCACAGGCCTCCAACTAGACTCTGCCCCGTCGATCACGACTCTCTGGCTTCTTTCCTTCAGCCAGTTCACAGTCCACATCGCTACCCGATCGTCCAGACCACACTTCCTCAGTTTAGCTGGGAGGACGCTGTGGGAGACCGTGTCAAACGCTTCACTGAAATCAAGACAGACCACATCCACTGCTTTACCATCATCTGTCCACCCGGTTATGTCCTCATAAAAGTCTATGAGGTTGGTCAAGCACGACTTCCCTTTGGTGAAGCCACGTTGACTGCCCCTAATGACCCCCTTATCCCTGATATGCCTTGAGATGGCACCAAGGATAAGTCGTTCCATCAGTTTCCCAGGGATGGAGGTGAGGCTGACCGGTCCATAGTTACCCGGGTCCTCCTTCTTGCCCTTTTTGAAGACTGGAATGACATTTGCTTTCCTCCAGCCCTCAGGCACCCCTCCCGTTTCCCATGACTTAGCAAAGGTGACGGAGAGTGGCCTAGCAATGATCAGCCAGCTCCCTCAGCACCCGCGGGTGCATCCCACCTGGAGCCATGGATTTATGGATGTCCAGATTGCTTAATCGGTCCCTAACCCAGGCCCTCAGCCTTCCCTAGCCTGGAAGCACCAACACCCACGAAGGAGCGAGCTGTGGGCAATGTCCTGCTTTGCCTTCAGCGTCTCTCGCAATGTTAACTTGCAAATTTGTAGTGGATGAGGGTGTGGAACTGCAAGCTGGGGATAACAGTTTTCCAGTGAACGTGAAGGAGAAGGACGTTGAACTGCTGCCCATGCAAGCTGGTCTCAGAGGACACGTAGCAACTATTCACCTCACACCTGGCAATGCATTCGTTTTAAAAAAAAAAAAAAAATAAGCCCAAAACCACTAAGGCAGGGCTATGTTTCTCACCTGCATAGATGTCATCCTTTCCTGACTGGAACCCTTGGCTTCTTTGTGAAGCCTTTGGTTTCATTACCGGGTAGCGGAGGTTTGTTATCAGTCCTTGATTTGGCTTGTCGTAAGTGTATATTGAATCCTTCAATATTCTGAAGATCCTCTCTGGAACACCTTCAGAAGTCTGCAGAGAAAGGAAAGAAACATTTGTCTGCAGCTGCTCTTCGCATGGAGTCCCCAAAAATGAAAGGAATGACAGGTTGCTTCTTCTTTCCCAAGGAGCTGTTTTGGAAGCAGACTGGGTGACAGAGTCTGGTACCAGCCTTTGGCCACCAGGGACACCTGCTTGGTGGTGTGCTCTAGGCCCTAAGTGTCACCTCCCTCACCCGCTTGATTTTTTTTTTTTTTTTTTTTTTTTTTTTTTTAAAGGGAGAAGAGCAGTTTAAAATCTGGGCTCAGGGGTGTGTTGCAGAGGGATGGCGTTACCGACTTCCCCCTGGCGTCAGAGCGCAACGTTCTCTAGGTTATCTACTTTAGTCTTCTAGTGCACCACACTGGTGTGGATGTCAATGAATAAAGTCTGTGTTGAACTTGTATAAGGAAACACGGAAAAAAAGAATAAGCCAATAAACGCCATCATTATTTTAAAGAAAGATGAGAAGGTAATTTTGCTTATGTCTCCAATAGAAAAGAACCACTGAACAATGACCCCCCTTCCTTCTCTCCTCAGTGGGCAGAGATGACAAGAGTTCCTCCTACTCCTTCCCTCTCCTTTCTCCCAAGGTAAACAGTGTCACATTCAGTGCCATGTAGATTAACTTGCATTTCTGAATTGAACCATAACTCCCCTTGGCACCACTCCAAGCAGAGAGACGAACTGAGCAGCTCAGACATGGATGTGTATGAGTATTCAAGGGTCCTGGCCTGACACCAACATCAGTGACATTGTCTTGATCTATCCTTTAATAGACTGAGATCTTTGTCGGTCAAAGTTCAGGCAGCTTACCAGAAAACCAACTACAGTCCTCATGTGTTAACAACATTTAGACTGTCAAAGGAAGAATGCTCAAATTTTAAATTCATCCTTCGTTTGCAGAGAACAGCTGCAGAAACTGAATGCCTAACACAAGCTAGCGCAACAACACAGAAACGTAGAGAAGGAAAGAGAACACCCAACCGCCTGTTCTACTGGTTATTTTCTCCAATACAGGAGAAACAACCACCAACTCTGGAGAACAAACAGGTCAGGGTTATTGGTCCCACAAAAACGAGCATAAGAAATACTAAGGCAATTCCCCAGAGTCCAGTAACTCTCTTGCCCTCAAGCCAGGGTCGTGCCACAAAAACAAAACTCTTACCAAAGATTTCATCTTAGCTTGAACAGGTAAGTTGTGATGACGGAGATTCGCCAGGAGTCCTAAACATGGTATCATTACCTCATCTTCTGTGGTTTGACTGAAAAGTCCAGGAAGTCAAACAAAGACTTTTAATTAAAGCATCCAGAAATTAGTTACCAGAATTTGGGGGTTGAGGGTGGGGTGCTTGGGGGACTCTATTTTGTTGCCGTGGCGGTGGGGAGGGGAGTGTGGTATTGTTTTGTTTTTTAACTAGACACCATTCTGCCAAGCCAAGCAAAATTCAGATTGCAATCCCCATAGTGTGGGCAGTTTTTAACTGAGCACATCTGGGGGAAAAAAAAAAAAAAAAGGTCTATCAGAGACCAGCACTATCAAAGGTCCTTTATTGCAGGTGCTTTTAAGAGTCACTAGATCTCTTACAAGGACCCTTGCACAAAAGTCATTTTAATGTAACATAAGTCTGTTCCTAATGACGAGCATGACTTTTCCCCTGGGTCTTCTCTTTGACAGCTCCCTGGGATATGCAGGTGGGCTAAGAGGCCAGTTAATATCCAGTCACTGAAAGTCCCACAACCACTGCATTTGACAGGCTGTAACAACATGGTTTGCTAAGAAAAACCTCTGTTTAGCTTGGAGTAAAAATGCCACAGGTCACTCTGGAGACCAGGTTAGTGCAATATGCTAATGGCCTTCAGAAAGTTTAGAAACTTAGCCAGGTGTTTCCCATGAGAGAAGGTAACTGAGTGCACACTTACACATGATGCATTAGAAATGAAATTAATTCATTGACGTTGGCACCAGCACAAAAGACCTGAACATTGTAAGTTACCCTCTGCAGCAACTGGATACTCTGAGGAAATTAAAAGCTGTTCACATGTGTCTTTCCTATAGCATCGCACTCAAGAATGTTACAAATTAGAAAGCTGAAAGGACAAATAAAAAGACATCACGACTGAATTCATTTTCAGACCCTGTGACGTTAACACGACAACTACACAAGCTGCTGTGAGCACAC